>NC_088229.1:68717148-68907148 GCF_036934945.1 Oncorhynchus masou masou
CTCCTGCTATTCTCCTATATTTACATTACGCAACAGATCAGAAGGCAGTGAAAAGTGTAATACCCCGAAATGAGTGAATGATTTGAATAGTCACACACAGTTGTTTAGCCTATGCTGCCATAACGTTTATTACAATGGTTTGACCAGAAGGTCTTGGACCTTTGACCAGAAACCTGCTGGACCTGAGCTGCTTGCCCAACCAGACTTTGTCCTCCTCCACAGGGTGCCGCTGATCAAGGGGAAGAGTGCCAGGGAGAGCCTGGAGGAGCAGGGTCTGTGGAATGAGTACAGAGGGAAGTTCCCTTTCAACCCCACCAGGTTTGACGACCAGAGCCTATATGTCTCCAGCGAGCAGATGACCAACGACGCTGATGTAAGCATGAGAATGTATAGCACTTAACACCTTCCACTATGTAAGGCAGCAGAGAAGGCTGAAGCACGTCTTTTGGCTTCTTCTTCCTAAATTAATTATTGATCCACCAGGAAAACTTTAGTTTGAAATCAACAATTAGATTACTGATGACCTATAGGTATTCTGGTGTAAATCTCCTAATTCTTATAATATCATAGGGTAGGGGGAGGTATTTATTAATACAAATATTTAGTTCATTATTTGATCTTCTCTAGTCGGCGTACTTTGTAGGGGGAGGTATTTATTATACAAATATTTAGTTCATTATTTGATCTTCTCTAGTTGGCGTACTTTGTAGGGGGAGGTATTTATTATACAAATATTTAGTTCATTATTTGATCTTCTCTAGTTGGCGTACTTTGGAGTGATCTCCATTGGAACTCCACCTCAGTCCTTCACTGTCATCTTTGACACTGGATCATCCAACCTGTGGATTCCCTCCGTCTACTGCAGCAGCGCAGCTTGCGGTTTGTAACACACACACACAAACACACACACACAAACACACAAACACACACACGCACACGCCAAAATACACACACACAAGCACAAACACACACACACACACACACAAACACTGCCAGGCTAATCGTGTCTCCCCTCCTTCCAGCCAACCACAACAGGTTCAACCCCGGTTTGTCCTCTACCTTCAAGAATGCTGGGAAGAGCCTGTCCATCCAATACGGTACTGGCAGTATGACTGGCTTCGAGGGCTTCGACACCGTTGTGGTAAGGAACAGAATTCATCACAACAACATGAGGACTGGAAACATTGTGTAGCTTTCAGTACTATCTCAAATATTATCCTCCTCTTCTTGGTCCTCTGTAGGTGGGTGGGATCCCTGTGAAGAACCAGATCTTTGGGCTGAGTCAATCGGAGGCTCCCTTCATGGCTCATATGAAGGCTGATGGTATCCTGGGTCTGGCTTACCCCCGCCTGGCTGCCTCTCAGGCCACACCAGTCTTTGACAACATGATGACCCAGCATCTCGTCAACCAGGACATGTTCTCTGTCTACCTGACTCGGTGAGTGGTCAGAGTGGAGGTCAACCAGGGCTATTTCTGAAATGGAACCCTATTGCCTGTATAGTGCACTACTGTTGACCAGAGCTACATGGCTCCTACAAACCATCATGGATTGGCAGACATGGAAATATGAACAGACAGAACTTCTCTCCCTCTCTCTCTCTCTCTCTCTCCCCTCTCTCTCTCTTTCTCTCTCTCTCTCTCCCCTCTCTCTCGCTCCCTTCCCCCCCTCTCTCTCTCCCCTCTCTCACCCCTCACACTCCCTCCCACTCTCTCTCTCTTTCTCTCTCTCTCCCATCTCTCTCTGTCTCTCTCTCTCTGTCTCTCTCTCTCTCTCTCTCTGTCTCTCTCTCTCTCTCTTCTCTCTCTCTCCCCTCTCTCTCTCTCTCTCTCTCTCTCCCCTCTCTCTCTGTCTCTCTCTCTCTTTCTCACCTCTCTCTCTCTTTCTCTCTCTCCCCTCTCTCTCTCTCTCTCCCCTCTCTCACCCCTCTCTCACCCCTCACACTCCCTCCCTCTCTCTCTCTCTCTCTCTTCTCTCTCTCTCTCTCTCTCTCTCTCTCTCTCTCTCTCTCCTCTCTCTCCTCTCTCTCTCTCTCTCTCTCTCTCTCTCTCTCTCTCTCTCTCTCTCTCTCTCGCTCCCTTCCCCCCTCTCTCTCTCTCTCCCCTCACACTCCCTCCCCCTCTCTCTCTCTCTCTCTCTCCCTCCCCCTCTCTCTCTCTCTTTCTCTCTCTCCCCTCTCTCTCTCTCTCCTCTCTCTCTCGCTCCCTTCCCCCTCTCTCTCTCTCTCTCCCCCTCACACTCCCTCCCTCCTCTCTCTCTCTCTCTCCCTCTCTCTCCCTCTCCCTCTCCCCTCACACTCCCCCCTCTCTCTCCCTCTCACTCTCTGTTGTCGTCCATCTCCAGTAACTCTGCGGAAGGTAGCATGGTGACCTTCGGAGGTGTTGACACCAACCACTACTACGGCCAGATCGCATGGATCCCCCTGTCCTCTCAGATGTACTGGCAGATCACCGTCGACAGGTACTGTTGCAGTTACAGTACGTTTTATAGGGTTATAAATGTTTATTAATGGGTTATATAATCCTATGTAACTGGTAGATGAAGTGGTTGAGTACTGTTCTCAAGCAGCCATCTCTTCCTGATCTGTGTATCTCTGTGTGTCCATTGCAGTGTGACTGTGAACGGCCAGATTGTGGCCTGTAACGGCGGCTGCCAGGCCATCGTGGACACCGGCACCTCTAATATTGTGGGACCTCAGGCCGACATCTCCAGCATGGCCCGTGCTGTGGGAGCCCACTCCGCCAACGGAGACGTAAGTCATGTAATATTGTTTTGGTGATGTGTCACAAAGAACCAGGCATAATGTTGTGTTGATGATGTGTTCCCATCACCACTACTTACATAACTCAACAAGAACCAGAAAAGAACTCACACAGTCTACCTCACAAAGCAAATGCTGTTTCATTGCCTCTCTCTCCTCTCACACCTCTCTCTCCTCCCTCTATTTGTCTCTCTTTCTTTTTCAGAATGTGGTAAACTGTAACAACATCAACAACATGCCATCGATGGTCTTCCACATCCACGGACAGGCCTTCACTCTCCCAGCCTCCACCTACGTCCGCCAGGTGTGTGTGTGTGTGTGTTTGTGTGTGTGTGTGTGTGTCTGTGGTAGATATTAGGGAGCCTTGAAGTGATCGTAACATTGTTTCTCTCTCTCTGCCACCCGTACAGTCCACCTACTATGGCTGCCGTACCGGTCTCCAGTCTAGTAGCTCCGACCTGTGGATTCTGGGTGACATCTTCATCCGACAGTACTATTCCATCTTCAGCAGAGCCCAGAACATGGTGGGTCTGGCCCTGGCTAGATAATCCAACACAGATCAACAATGGATCCCGTAACGCCATATGAACAACCAAATGAGGGTGTCTCTCCAGTGCAATCGTATCTATTCTTAAGCTAATTTGAGTAGGTTGTGATAGGAAGAGATACTGCTCAATGTCTAGAATTGTTATTAGTTCATTCAAAATAATAAAAATTGAGGTTTTGGCATGATAAAGTGGTCTGATGGTCTTTTTTGGTTAATTTGTGCTATGATTATGAATAAAGCACACACTGCATGATCAATCTGGAAATATAAAAACTGTCTATGCATCTATTCGCTTCCTTTCCTGTAGTGCCACCATGTGGCCATTCATGTGACTACTCTATGGCCCCAGAATCTGTGCCAAAACTGGCAGAGTTGGTTGGAGAGTTGAACTTGCTGTGTCAAGCAAAAGTAGGCAACCACTTCACTGAGCCAGCCAGTCCTTTGACAATGACAAGGCACATTGGATTATGGATGTTAATACTCTCAAGGACACCGTCGTCATATACTCTCCTGAGAGTGGTAATGATTTAAATATACATTAGATCAGTGGTTCCCCAACTCTTTATTGTCCCGTACCCTTTCAAACATTCAAACACCAGATGCGTACCTCCTCCAGCACCAGGGTCAGAGCACTCTCAATGTTGTTTTTTGCCATCATTTTAAGCTTGCCACACACACACTATACAATCAAATCACATCAAATGTATTTATATAGCCCTTTGTACATCTGCTGATATCTCAAAGTGCTGTACAGAAACCCAGCCTAAAACCCCAAACAGCAAGCAATACAGGTGTTGAAGCACGTTGGCTTGGAAAAACTCCATAGAAAGGCCAAAACCTAGGAAGAAACCTAGAGAGGAACCAGGCTATGAGGGGTGACCAGAGCTCTTCTGTCTGTGCTGGGTGGAGATTATAACAGAACATGGCAAAGATGTTCAAATGTTCATAAATGACCAGCATGGTCAAATAATAATAATCACAGTAGTTGTCGAGGGTGCAGCAAGTCAGCACCTCAGGAGGAAATGTCAGTCATTAAAACCCATACAGGAAGATCACATCAGTGACTCAACCTATTCAAGTGACGCACCCCTTCTAGGGACCGCATGAAAGAGCACCAGTAAGCCAGTGACTCAGCCCCTGTAATAGGGTTAGAGGCAGAGGATCCCAGTGGAAAGAGGGGAGCTGGCCAGGCAGAGACAGCAAGGGCGGTTCGTTGCTCCAGAGCCTTTCCGTTCACCTTCACACTCCTGGGCCAGACTACACTCGATCATATGACCCACTGAAGAGATGAGTCTTCAGTAAAGACTTAAAGGTTGAGAACGATTTTGTGTCTCTCACATGGGTAGGCGGACCATTCCATAAAAATGAAGCTCTATAGTAGAAAGCCCTGCCTCCAGCTGTTTGCTTAGAAATTCTAGGGACAATTAGGAGGCCTGCGTCTTGTGACCGTAGCGTACGTGTAGGTATGTACGGCACGACCAAATCAGAGAGATAGGTAGGAACAAGCCCATTTAATGCTTAGTAAGTTAGCAGTGTAACCTTGAAATCAGCTCTTGCCTTAACAGGAAGCCTGTGTAGGAGGCTTGCACTGGAGTAATATAATAATTTTTTGGGGTTCTAGTCAGGATTCTAGCAGCCGTATTTAGCACCAACTGAAGTCTATTTAGTGCTTTATCCAGGTAGCCGGAATGTAGAGCATTGCAGTAATCTAACCTAGAAGTAACAAAAGCTTGGATTAATTTTTCTGCATCATTTTTGGACAGAAAGTTTCTGATTTTTACAATGTTACGTAGAACATTGGAAAAAAGCTGTCCTTGAAACAGTCTTGAAATGTTCGTCAAAAGAGAGATCCGGGTCCAAACTAACGCCGAGGTCCTTCACAGTTTTATTTGAGACGACTGTGTAACCATTAATATTAATTGTCAGATTCAACAGAAGATCTCGTTTTTTCTTGGGACCTAGAACAAGCATCTCTGATTTGTCCGAGTTCAAAAGTAGAAGGTTTGCAGCCATCCACTTCCTTATGTCTGAAACACAGGCTTCTAGCGAGGGCAATTTTGGGGCTTCACCATGTTTTATTGAAATGTACAGCTGTGTATCGTCCACATAGCAGTGAAAGTTAACCTTATGTTTTCGAATGACATCCCCAAGAGGTAAAATATATAGTGAAAACAATAGTGGTCCTAAATCGGAACCTTGACGATCACCAAAATTTACAGTTGATTTGTCACAGGACAAACCATTCACAGAGACAAACTGATATGTTTCCGACCGATAAGATCTAACCCAGGCCAGAACTTGTCCGTGTAGACCAATTTGGGTTTCCAATTTCTCCAAAAGAATGTGGTGATCGATGATATCAAAAGCAGCACTAAGGTCTAGGAGCACGAGGACAGATGCAGAGCCTCAGTCTGATGTCATTGAAAGGTTATTTACCACCTTCACATGTGCAGTCTCAGTGCTATGATGGGGTCTAAAACCAGACTGAAGCATTTCGTATACATTGTTTGTCTTCAGGAAGTCAGTGAGTTGCTGCGCAACAGCTTTTTCGAAAATTTTTGAGAAGAATGGAAGATTCGATATAGGCCGATAGTTTTTTATATTTTCTGGGTCAAGGTTTGGCTTTTTCAAGAGAGGCTTTATTACTGCCACTTTTAATGAGTTTGGTACACATTCGGTGGATAGTGTAACGGCTTTCTTCTACCTCCTTCTCTGACGAAGAGGTGGAATAAGGATCGGACCAAAATGCAACGTGGTTCGTTCGATACATCTTTAATTATGACGAAACACGAACAATACAAAACAACAAACGTCGAAAACCGAAACAGCCCTGACTGGTGCAACAAACACAGAGACAGGAACAATCACCCACAAACACACAGTGAAACCCAGGCTACCTAAATAGGGTTCCCAATCAGAGACAACAATAATCACCTGACTCTGATTGAGAACCGCCTCAGGCAGCCATGGACTAATCTATACACCCCACACAACCCCAAGACGAAACACACTACAAATAAACCCATGTCACACCAAGGCCTGACTCAATAAATTAAGATAACATAATAAATATAGACCAGGGCGTGACAGATAGAGAGCCGTTTATTATGTTCAACATAGGAGGGCCAAGCACAGGAAGCAGCTCTTTCAGTAGTTTAGTTGGAATAGGGTCCAGCTTGAATGTTTATAGGCCATGATTATTTTCATCATTGTGTCAAGAGATATAGTACTAAAACACTTGAGTGTCTCTCTTGATCCTAGGTCCTGGCAGAGTTGTGCAGACTCAGGACAACTGAGCTTTGAATGAATACGCAGATTTAAAGAGGGGTACGTAATTTGCTTTCTAATAATCATGATCTTTTGCTCAAAGAAGTTCATTAACTTCTTGACGCTACCCATCCCTTAAGCGGGATAATTGTCATCAGCAACCGCACCACAGTCAAATAATATTACTAAAAAATATTCATAATCATGAATTCAAAAGTGCAATATTGCAAAACACAGCTTAGCCTTTTGTTAATCCACCTGTCGTCTCAGATTTTGAAATTCTGCTTTACAGCGAAAGCAATCCAAGCGTTTGTGTAAGTTTATCGATAGCATACCAAAACATTATGTACACTGAGCATTATTAAGTAGCTAGGTCACGAAAATCAGAAAAGCAATCAAAAAATCATTTACCTTTGATGATCTTCGGATGTTTTCACTCACGAGACTCCCAGTAACACAACAAATGTTCCTTTTGTTCCATAAAGATAATTTTTATATCCAAATACCTCCACTTGTTTGTCACATTATGTTCAGAAATCCACAGGAAAGAGTGGTCACGACAACGCATATGAAAATTCAAAATAATATCCATAATGTCCACAGAAACATGTTAAACGTTTTTTTTATAATCAATCCTCAGGTTGTTTTTAAAACCTCTTGGTGCTAGGGGGCAGTAATTTCATTTTTGGGAAAAAAACATTCCCGTTTTAAACTGGATATTTTGTCTGGAGAAGATGCTAGAATATGCATCTAATTAACAGCTTTCGATAGAAAACACTCGTAACGTTTCCAAAACTGTAAAGATATTGTCTGTGAGTATAACAGAACTGATGTTGCAGGCGAAAGCCTGGGAAAAATCCAATCCGGAAGTGCCCCAGGTTTTGAAAGCGCTGTGTTCCAATGACTCCCTATTTGGCTGTGAATGTACCATCAACGAGCTTACGCATTCTACGTATTCCCCAAGGTGTCTACAGCATTGTGACGTAGTTTTACGTATTTCGGTTGAAGAATAGCCGTAGGCGGGCACATTGCGTAAGTGGTCACATGGTGGCTACGAGAGAGATTCTCGCGTAAAGTACAGAGGTAGCCATTACGCCAATCGGTGCTAGAGAAAAACGAATTGTCCCGACGGATATATTATCGAATAGATATTAGAAAAACACCTTGAGGATGGATTCTAAACGTTTGCCATGTTTCTGTCAATATTATGGAGCTAATTTGGAATATTTTTCGTTGTGGTGACCGCAATTTCAGGGCGATTTCTCAGCCAAACGTGAAGAACAAACGGAGCTGATTCACCAATAAAATTAATATTTTGGAAAAAATTTACTTTGGCTATCTACCTGGGAGTTTGGCTAAAATATGTATTCAATAATATATCAACCGTGAGTGTAGGTTTTTCAATAGGACCGGGAGAAACAATGGCCGCTTTACTCTGTTACGCAAAACTCAGTCTGAGAGCCCCCACCTATCCACTTATACAATGTGACCTTTCTCGCTCATTTTTCAAATTAAAAGCCTGAAACTATGTCTAAAGACTGGTGACACCTTGGGAAGCCATAGAAAAAGGAATCTGGTTGATATCCCTTTAAATGGAGGATAGGCATGCATAGGAACAGAGAGGTTTCAAAATAAGAGGCACTTCATGATTGGATTTTCCTCGGGTTTACTCCTGCAATATCAGTTCTGTTATACTCAATATTTTGACAGTTGTGGAAACTTTATAGTGTTTTCTTTCCCAATCTGACAATTATTTGCATATTTTAGTTTCTGGGGCTGAGACATAGGCAGTTTCAAATGGGTACGTTTTTTAGCCAAAAACGAAAATACTGCCCTCTACACACAAACGGTTAATGTACTGCTGAAGTGAAAGCCATCCTCAATTGTGGAATGCTGCTTTTTAATTAGCTTTGCGACAGTATCCATTTTTTTTCAGGATTGTTCTTATTTTCCTCAACTAAGTTGTAAAAATATGGTGATCGAGCAGCAGTAGGGGCTCTTCAATACTGCACGGTACTGTTGTTCCCAGCTAGTCGGAAGACTTCCAGTTTGGTGTGGCGCCATTTACGTTCAAATTTTCTGGAAGCTTGCTTCAGAGCTTGGGTATTTTCTGTATACCAGGGAGCTAGTTTCTTATGAGAAATGTTGTTAGTTTTTAGGGGTGCAACTGCATCTAGGGTATTGCACAAGGTTAAATTGAGTTCCTCAGTTAGGTAGTTAACTGATTTTTGTCCTCTGATGTCCTTGTGTAGGCCGAGGGAGTCTGGAAGGGCATCAAGGAATATTTGTGTTGTCTGTGAATTTATTGCACAACTTTTGATGCTCCTTGGTTGGGGTCTGAGCAGATTATTTGTTGCAATTGCAAACATAATAAAATGGTGGTCCGATAGTCCAGGATTATGAGGAAAAACATTAAGATCCACATCATTTATTTTACGGGACATTACTCAGTCCAGAGTATGACTGTGGCAGTGAGTAGTTCCAGAGACATGTTGGACAAAACCCACTGAGTAGATGATGACTCCGACAGCCTTTAATAGTGGGTCTGTGGACTTTTCCATGTGAATATTAAAGTCACCAAAAATGTGAATATTATCTGCTATGACTACAAGGTCTGATAGGAATTCAGGGAACTCAATGCATAATGCTGTATATGGCCCAGGAGGCCTGTAAACAGTACCTATAAAAACAAATATTGAGTAGGCTGCATAGATTTCATGACAAGAAGCTCAAAAGACGAAAACTTAATTTATTTTTTGTAAATTGAAATTTGCTATCGTAAATGTTAGCAACACCTCCGCCTTTGCGGGATGCACGGGGATTTGGTCACTAGTGTAACCAGGAGGTGAGGTCTCATTTAACACAGTAAATTCATCAGGCTTAAGCCATGTTTAAGTCAGGCCAACCACATCAAGATTATGATCAGTGATTAGTTCATTGACTATAATTGCCTTTGAAGTAAGGGATCTAACATTAAGTAGCCCTATTTTGAGATGTGAGGTATCATGATCTCTTTCAATAATGACAGGAATGGAGGAGTTCTTTATCCTAATGAGATTACTTTGGCGAACACCGCCATGTTTAGTTTTGCCCAACCTAGGTCGAGGCACAGACACACAGTTAGAGCCCTGTCTGTGTTGGTAGATAAGATGAGAGCACCCCTCCATCTAGGATGGAGTCTGTCCATCCTCAGCAGGCCAGGCTTGGTCCTGTTTGTAGGTGAGTCCCAGAAAGAGGGCCAATTATCTACAAATTCTATCTTTTGGGAGGGGCAGAAAACAGTTTTCAACCAGCGATTGAGTTGTGAGACTCTGTTGTAGAGCTCATCACTCCCCCTAACTGGGAGGGGGCCAGAGACAATTACTCGATGCCGACACATCTTTCTAGCTGATTTACACACTGAAACTATGTTGCACTTGTTGACCTCTGACTGTTTCATCCTAACATTGTTGGTGCCGACGTGGATAACAATATCTCTATACTCTCTACACTGGCCAGTTTTAGCTTTAGCCAGCACCATCTTCAGATTAACCTTAACGTCGGTAGCCCTGCCCCCTGGTAAACAGTCTATGATGGGTGATTGGGTGATTCGTTTTAAGTCTAATACTGCGGGTGATGGAGTCGCCAATGACGAGAGTTTTCAATTTGTCAGCGCCAATAGTGGGAAGTTTCGGCGTCTCAGACCCCATAACGGGTGGAGTAGAGACCAGAGAAGGCTTGGCCTCTGACTCCGACTAGCTGCTTAATGGGGAAAACCAGTTGAAAGTTTCTGTCGGCTGAATGAGCGACACCGGTTGAGCATTCCTACAGCATTTCCATTACACAGAAACTATGAGAAAGTTGTCCGGCTGCGGGGATCATGCGAGGGGATTTATACTAACGATACTTTCTGTACTTACTGGTGGCACGGACGCTGTTTCATCCTTTCCTACACTGACATGACCCTTGCCTAACGATTGAGTCTGAAGCTGGGCTTGCGGCACAGCTATCCTCACCGTAAGGCGATCGTTCTCCTGTATATTATGGGTACAGCGACTGCAATTGGAAGGCACCATGTTAATGTTACTACATAGCTTAGGCTGTTGGAGGTCCTGATGAACCACGTCCAGATAAAGCGTCCGGAGTGATGGGGAAAAACCAAAAATATAATTATTAAAAAGTAAAAACTGTAAAGTTGTCAGGTAGCAAAGTAAGGTCGGCAACAAAACGCACAGCAACACGTAAACAAGTCTGCAAGTTGTTACCGGAAATGGTGTCAGCAATAGATGACAGATCAGATGTTGTGCAGTCAAGGTAGGAAGAAAACAGAGAATACAATACATTTATTAAACATAAGAATGAGTGCGAGTTTGTCGTCACAACCCGGCTCGTGGGAAGTGACAAAGACCAGGGCACAAAAAATAAAATAATAATCAATAATTTTGCTCTTCATTTAACCATCTTACATATAGAATTGTGAATAACTCACCACAGGTTAATGAGAAGCGTGTGCTTGAAAGGATGCACATAACTCTGCAATGTTGGGTTGTATTAGAGAGAGTCTCAGTCTAAAATCATTTTCCACACACAGTCTGTGCCTGTATTTAGTTTTCATGCTAGTGAGGGCCGAGAATCCACTCTCACAAAGGTACGTGGTTGCAAAGGGCATCAGTGTCTTTAAAGCGCGATTTGCCAAGGCAGGAAACTCTGAGCGCAGCCCAATCCAGTGAGGGGGTGTGTGAGGAGATGTGTGAGGGGATGTGTGAGGGGGTGTGTAGGGTATTGTGAGGGGGTGTGTGAGGGGTGTGTAGGGTAGTGTGAGGGGGTGTGAGGGGATGTGTGAAGGGATGTTTGAGGGGATGTGTGAGGGGATGTGTAAGGTAGTGTGAGGGGATTAGTGAGGGGATGTGTAAGGTAGTGTGAGGGGATGTGTGAGGGGATGTGTAAGGTATTGTGAGGGGATGTGTGAGGTATTGTGAGGGGATGTGTGAGGGGATGTGTGAGGGGATGTGTAAGGTATTGTGAGGGGATGTGTGAGGGGATGTGTGAGGGGATGTGTAAGGTAGTGTGAGGGGATGTGTGAGGGGATGTGTAAGGTAGTGTGAGGGGATATGTGAGGGGATGTGTAAGGTATTGTGAGGGGATGTGTGAGGGGGTGTGTAAGGTATTCTGAGAGGATGTGCGAGGGGGTGTGTAAGGTATTCTGAGAGGATGTGTGAGGGGTGTGTAAGGTATTGTGAGGGGATGTGCGAGGGGGTGTGTAAGGTATTGTGAGGGGATGTGCGAGGGGGTGTGTAAGGTATTGTGAGGGGATGTGCGAGGGGGTGTGTAAGGTATTGTGAGGGGATGTGCGAGGGGGTGTGTAAGGTATTGTGAGGGGATGTGCGAGGGGGTGTGTAAGGTAGTGTGAGGGGATGTGTGAGGGGATGTGTGAGGGGATGTGTATATGTATGTGTTTGTAATATGGTCATACATTTGGCAGGAAGTTAGGAAGTGCAGCTCAGTGTGCAAATAGCCTGTCTCCTCTTGAGAGCCAGTTCTGACTTCGGGGGCTACGCTCACTGAGTCTTCACCTGTAACGGACATCGTCGGTGGAAGAAGGTGAGGACCAAGTTGCAGCGTGGTAAGTGTTCATGATTTTTAATATAATCAAACTGAACACTAAACAAAATAACAACTAGGAAGAACAAACAAATGAAACATTCCTGTCTAGTGATGACACACAAAACTGAAAATAAACACCCACAAAACACAGGTGGAAAAAGGCTACCTAAGTATGATTCTCAATCAGAGACAACTAACGACACCTGCCTCTGATTGAGAACCATACCAGGCCAAACTCAAAAACCAAAATAGAAACACAAACATAGACTGCCCAACCCAACTCACTCCCTGACCGTACTAAAACAAAGACAAAACAAAGGAAATAAGGTCAGAATGTGACAGTACCTAGTCAAAAATTTCTCTCCCTCTCCTTCTCTCTCCTTTTCCCTTCCCTTCTCTGTCTGTAGTGAATTTGAGGTTCCTGATGTTACTCTGGTCTGTGAACTGTTCATCCACCATGTCTCCAGAGACCTCAGTGACAAACCTCCCTCCTACCCCATTAACACCTCTGTGTGTGTGTGTGCGTGCATGCGCGTGTGTGTGCGTGTGTGTGTGTGTGTGTGCGCATGTGTGTGTGTCTGTGTGTGCGCTCGTGTGTGTGTGTGTCTGTGTGTGTGTGCGTGCGTGTGCGTGCGTGTGTGTGTGTCTGTGTGTGCGCTCGTGTGTGTGTCTGTGTGTGTGTCTGTGTGTGTGTGTGTGTGTGTGTGTGTGTGTGTGTGTGTGTGTGTGTGTCTGTGTGTGCACGTGTGTCTGTGTGTGCGTGTGTGTGTGTCTGTGTGTGCGCGTGTGTGTGTCCGCTTGTGTGTGTGTGTGTGTGTGTGTGTCAGCCCGTTGTTACCTCTCCCTGTTCCCTGTCCAGGCAAAGCGGTGGCCATCTTAGTTTGATTAATAGTGTCTCGATAGCCCAGAGGGGAGCACACAATTAAAACCACACTCATTGAGATCATTATATTCCCCAAGATTTATTATGTAATTATACGGTAAGGATTTACGCTAGGAAGGTAATTCACCACGGACGCTATGTGTCTTTTATACAGCTGCCAGTACAGTCATTATCACAAAGAGAATAGACTGCACAGATAATGAACAATAGAGTGGGCCTGAATTGTCCCATTTCATACTTAATTGAACTACTGTAACACAGAGATAATTTATATAAACTGGTTCTAGATTAGCCTTGGAGCAGTGGAGGGTGCAAATGTTTGATAACCCGAAACGTTGGTTTCAGCTTCAATACATTTATCATACGGACAATTATATTAAGACATTGTTCTCCAAACACCCCCTTCTCTGATGCGAGGACATGTTTGGGAATGAGAAGGGGGAGGGGGCGTTCTGTGGGTGGACGGGGTCAATGGTCAGATAACTATTTCCTCACCCGCATTCCATTTCCCCGTAACATGGCAGAGACTCGCTGTTGAGCCTTTTACATTCAGTTGTGGTCCACTGGCTTCAAACAGCTGTAACAAAAATATTTTGGATTATTGAAAAGATATTTCACAGTGATTTTGGCACGCCCTGATCTGTTTCACCTGTCTTTGTGATTGTCTCCACCCACCTCCAGGTGTCACCTGTTTTCCCATTGGGTACTTATTCCTGTGTTTCCTATTTGTCTGTTGCAAGTCCGTCTTGTTTTGTCAAGTCAACCAGGGTGTTTTTCCGTGCTCCTGCTTTTTCCTATTCTCTGATTTTGCTAGTCCTCCCAGTTTTGAAGACCTTGTTATGATCTTTTGCCAGTCCACAACCATTCTCTTGCCTGCCCCTTGGATTATAATACATATCAGAGACTTCAACCCTCTGCCTCCCGTGTCTGCAACTGGGTCTCACCCTGTGCCCTTATAGATTTAGATGGTACAATGATTCCTTGCACTATTCAATGTTTGTTTTCTCACATAAACTGAAATTGAGGGAACAGTGTAGAATTTTTGAGATTTCCACTCCATAACACAGCCACAAAAACAGAACAGCTTTCCCATTTTTACAACAGATGCTGGCCCGGCGGGAGAAAGCAACAGGCAAATATCACAGCCAATCACAACACTGGAGGGATAAGTAACGCTGTGAAACACTATCATTCCATTATTACCTGCAGATATATTATAAACATTTTCTGAAATTACAATGCAACAATTCTACAAAAATCCTATGTGTAAGCACATTTAAACCTGTCTCCTCCATCCTTAATTTGTCAATGACTTCATTCATTAGCTGTCCCCTGGAGCAGACAGCCTTTTTACTGGGGCTTTGGTGACTGGCCTGCTCCCTACCAACTACGAACACTTTCAAACTGATGGAGGGAGGGATAGAGGGAAGGAGAGAGGGACCCACCAACCAGAGGAACTTCAAAGCTTAGTAATCACCAAGCTGCCACTGTACTGCCACCTCACTGAGTCACTGAGCTACTGTGGAGAGTAATGATACAGAGCTCCCCCATCCCATTCTCTCTCCAGGTCTGATGTTATCAGGCTTTGCACATGTTGGTGCTGTGCTGGATGACAAGACTCTGCTGGAGAAAGCATTGCAGGCTGCCCGCTTCCTAAAGGAACACCTGTGAGATGAGAGAACAACACATCATCCTTCGCTCCTGTTACTGAGGAGACAAGATGGAGGTTGGCGAAGGGGTAAGATGGGGTGGAGCAGGTATAAGATGGGGTGGAACAGGGGTAAGACGGGGTGGAGAAGGAGAAGATGGGGTGGAGCATGTATAAGATGGGGTGGAACAGGGGTAAGATGGGGTGGAGCAGGTGAAGATGGGGTGGAGCAGGTATAAGATGGGGTGGAGCAGGAGTAAGATGGGGGTGGAGCAGGGGTAAGATGGGGGAAGCAGGGGGTAAGATGGAGTGGAATTGTGGTAAGATGGTGGTGGAGCAGGGGTAAGATGGGGGTGGAATTGTGGTAAGATGGGGTGGAGTAGGGGTAAGATGGGGGTGGAGCAGGGGTAAGATGTGGCAGGACCCGGTTACGAACCTGGGTCTCCGGAGTGAAAAACAGTCACTTAACCAACTGAGCCACGAATAGTCAGCAGAACCCAGAAGATGAGGCAGACACAGCAGTACTTAAGACGGTGTATTTAATCAAGTAAAAAGGAGAAGTCCTTAAATACAAAAATGGCAAATCCAAAAGGTGGTAGGAATAGCACAAAAAAGCCTCAAGAGACACTCAAAAACAAAAACAGAATTCCACAAGAGCATCCACCGGAATCGACAGGAAAACACAGAACACTAGGGCTGGGTGCTAACATACAAACACAGAGCACAGAACTGAGGGAAACTAAGGGTTTAAATACATTCAGGGGAAACGAGGCACAGGTGCAAATAATAATGGGGAACAAGGGAAAAAACATAAGGTCAAAAAGCACAATGGGGGCATCTAGTGACCAAAACCCGGAACAACCCTGGCCAAATCCTGACAGAATCCCCCCTAGGAACGGCTCCTGACGTTCCTACCAGCTCTCTCAGGGTGGAGGGCCCTGAACTGACGAATGAGGTCAGGATCCAGGATGTCTTTGGCAGGAACCCAGGAGCGCTCCTCGGGACCGTAGCCTTCCCAGTCCACCAGATACTGCCAGGACCGCTGCACCCGGCGGGAATCCAGTATCCGATGGACGGTATAAGCCGGCTGGCCTCCAATGACACGAGGCGGAGGGGGAGGTCTGTCTGCCGGGACAAGGGGAGAAAAAACAACAGGTTTTAACAATGAAATGTGAAATGTGGGATTAATCTTAAGAGATCTGGGTAAGTGTAGGCGATAAGAAACTGGGTTAACTCTCCTGGCAACCTTGAAGGGACCGATGTATTTTTGGGACAGCTTGCGAGACTCCACCCGTAGAGGTAAGTTTCTTGTGGAGAGCCAGACTCTCTGGCCGGGGCGCAGGGTAGGCCCGGGACGGCGACGTCTGTTGGCTTGTTGTTGGTACCTCTGTGAGGAACGCATAAGATTAAGACGGGTCTTCCTCCACATAAGCCGACAGCGTCTGACGAACTTCAAGGCTGAAGGCACTCTGACTTCTGCCTCCTGGTCCGGGAACAATGGAGGAGCATAGCCAAACTGACACTCGTGCGGGGACATACCAGTGGAGGAGGAGCGCAAGGTGTTGTGCGCGTATTCGGCCCAAACAATAAAGGATGACCATGTGGACGGGTTGTCACGAGTCATACATCGGAGGGTGGTTTCCAGCTCTTGATTCATCCTCTCTGTTTGGCCGTTGGACTCCGGATGGTACCCTGAAGATAGACTGGCAGAAGCCCCCATGAGTTGGCAGAAGGCCTTCCAAAACCTTGAGGCGAACTGGGGACCTCTGTCAGAAACCATATCTTGAGGAATGCCGAAGACTCGGAACACATGATTAATTACCAACTCAGCCGTTTCCTTGGCAGAAGGTAACTTAGTCAGAGGGACGAACCTGGCCGCCTTTGAAAACCTGTCGATTATGACTAGGATAGTAGTATTGCCATGGGATGGAGGAAGTCCAGTAATAAAGTCCAATGAGATATGAGGGCGGAGGTGAGAAGATTTGCCCTGGCAGCACACGGGACAGGCATTGACGAAAGTGGCAACGTCTTCTCTTATGGTAGGCCACCAGAACTTACGCTGGATGAACTCCAAGGTGCGACCTACGCCCGGATGACAGGTGAGGCGAGAGGAGTGCCCCCACAGAAGGACCTGAGTCCTCACTGCCTTGGGGACAAACAACCGATTGGCAGGACCTCCTTTCGGGTCCGGTTCGCTAGCTTGAGCACGTCTCACGGTATCCTCAACTTGCCATGAGATCGGAGCCACAATCTTAGCAGCAGGAAGGACAGGCATGTCCGTGTCATCTCGAATGGCAGGAGCGTAGACTCGGGACAGGGCATCCGGTTTGAGATTCTTCGACCCGGGCCGATAGGTGAGGATAAACTGGAACCGATTGAAGAAAAGAGACCATCTAGCTTGTCTAGAGTTCAACCGCTTCGCCTGCTGGATATACTCCAGATTTTTGTGGTCCGTAAGCACTTGAAACGGGTGAGAAGCCCCCTCGAGCCAGTGTCTCCATTCCTTCAATGCCATCTTAACCGCTAGGAGTTCACGATCCCCCACATCGTAGTTCCTCTCAGTCGGGGTAAGCCGGTGTGAGAAGAAAGTGCACGGATGAAGCTTCTTGTCTTCACCCCTCTGAGACAGGACAGCTCCAACACCAACCTCTGATGCGTCTACCTCCACAACAAATGGTTCATCCGTAGTCGGTAGTATCAGGATGGGAGCAGAGAGAACGCGCTGCTTGAGTCCTTGGAAGGCCGTCTCAGCTTCTCTTCCCCACAAAAACCTTGCATTGCCACCCTTGGTTAAAGCTGAGAGAGGGGCTGCCACCAAGCTGAAGTTCTTGATGAACTTGCGGTAAAAGTTTGTGAAGCCCAGGAAACGCTGAACTTCCTTAACGGATTTGGGGGTGGGCCAATCCGCTACCGCCCCTACCTTCCTGGGGTCCATTTGGACTCGACCGGGTTCCACTACAAATCCCAGGAATTGTACTCGGGATGAATGGAATTCACATTTCTCCGGCTTAACGTACAGATGGCTGTCCAGGAGGCGTTTGAGTACTTGTCTGACATGCTTAGTGTGTTCTTGAAGGGAGCTCGAAAAGATGAGGATGTCATCCAAGTAAACGAACACAAATATGTTAAGCATATCCCTAAGCACATCGTTTATGAGCGCTTGGAACACCGCTGGGGCGTTGGTCAGGCCGAAGGGCATCACCAAGTATTCATAGTGACCAGTAGGCGTGTTGAAAGCGGTCTTCCACTCGTCACCAGGTCTGATCCGCACAAGATGGTATGCGTTCCGCAGGTCAAGCTTAGTGAAAACAACTGCTTCCTGGAGCAGCTCGAAGGCTGTGGCCATAAGGGGTAGCGGGTAACGGTTACGGACGGTTATGGCATTGAGTCCCCGGTAGTCGATGCAAGGACGTAATCCACCGTCTTTCTTGGCCACAAAGAAAAACCCTGCTCCCGCCGGGAGGTGGATGGACGCATGAGGCCTGCTTCCAGAGCGTCCTTGATGTAGGTATCCATAGCAGCTCGTTCGGGTGGAGATAGGGAAAAGATCCGACCCCTGGGGGGCAAGTGCCCGGAAACAGGTCGATGGGGCAATCGTAAGGTCTATGGGGTGGTAGCATGGTGGCCCTCTGTTTGCTAAACACCAGTTTGAGGTCATGGTAACACTCGGGAACTCGGGTCAGGTCGATGGATTCTAAAGACTCGGGAGTAGAACTCGGGGAATTCTGGAAAATACAAGTAGCTTGGCACGTAGGACCCCACTGCTTGATAGTGCCCACAGACCAGTCGATGTGAGGGTTATGGCTGTGAAGCCAGGGGTATCCAAGGACGAGAGGGAACTCGGAACAGGAGATCAAATGAAAGTTCATCAATTCCTGGTGTTGTGAAACTGAAAGTAGCAAGGAGGTAGTGACATGAGTGACAAGTCCAGATCCCAAAGGGCTTCCATCCAATGTAGTGACCCTCATGGGTTCACTTAGAGGTTCAGAGGGAACGCCATTCTCCTTCGCCCAGACACCATCCATGAAGTTACCTGCGGCTCCAGAGTCTACCAAGGCTTGAAGGTGAAGCTTGTGGTTGTCCCAGGAGAGAGTGACTGGAATGAGCAGACGGGAGTTGGACGGATGGGAGGAGGTTATGTTTCCCGTTACTGTTCCCCCCGGTCTGTACGGGACAGAGCGTTTCCCTGGAGCCCGGGACACGTGGAACGGAAATGGCCCGGTTTGCCGCAATATAGACAGCGCGCTCCCTCATCCGGCGGTCTCTCTCAGCCTGGGAGATGCGTCCAATCTGCATGGGTTCCGATGGAGCCAGCGAGGATAAAGGTGGGGACTCGGAGCTGGGACTGATAGGGGCTAGAGGTCTACGGTTGAGTTCTCTCTCTCTCAGACGCTGGTCAATGCGTGAGGCCAACTTGATCAGGGACTCGAGATTGTCCGGTGGTTCCCGAGTGGCCAGTTCATCTTGGATAGTGTCGGAAAGGCCTTTCAGAAAGCACACCGTGAGCGCCTCGTTGTTCCAGCCACTTGCTGCTGCCACCGTGCGGAACTGGATGGCATAGTCCGTCACGCTGCGCCAACCTTGGTGGAGAGTCAGGAGCTGTTTGGCTGAGTCAGAACCACTGCTTGGGCCTTGAAACACTCGTTTGAATTCCTCAGCAAAGGCAGAGTAGCTGGCACAGCAGGAACTATGGGCATCCCACACAGCAGTAGCCCAGGCCAGGGCTTTTTCCGACAGCAGGGTGATGATATAAGCGATCTTAGACCGGTCGGTGGGAAACGACGAGGGTTGTAGCTCAAAGGAGAGAGAACATTGGGTGAGAAACCCTTTACAAGCACTTGGATCACCTGAGAACCGTTGGGGAGGTGGAAGACTAGGTTCAGCCAGGGGGTTAACTGCCATGGGTACGTGAATCTGAGGTACTGGGACGGGAACTGTTGCCGGGGTAAGACGATCAGATATTTGCTTAATGGAAGTCAGCATCTCCGACAGAAGATGAGAATGTCTAGCAATTAAGGCCTCTTGCTGAACCAGGGCGGCTTCGTGGCGTTGGACAGTCTCCTGGTGGTGGGACAGCATGGCAAAAAGTTCCTGGGAACTGGCTGCCTCTGGGTTCATTTTTGGCTCTGTGTTTCTGTCAGGACCCGGTTACGAACCTGGGTCTCCGGAGTGAGAAACAGTCACTTAACCAACTGAGCCACGAATAGTCAGCAGAACCCAGAAGATGAGGCAGACACAGCAGTACTTAAGACGGTGTATTTAATAAAGTAAAAAGGAGAAGTCCTTAAATACAAAAATGGCAAATCCAAAAGGTGGTAGGAATAGCACAAAAAAGCCTCAAGAGACACTCAAAAACAAAAACAGAATTCCACAAGAGCATCCACCGGAATCGACAGGAAACCACAGAACACTAGGGCTGGGTGCTAACATACAAACACAGAGCACAGAACTGAGGGAAACTAAGGGTTTAAATACAATCAGGGAAAACGAGGCACAGGTGCAAATAATAATGGGGAACAAGGGAAAAACATAAGGTCAAAAAGCACAATGGGGGCATCTAGTGACCAAAACCCGGAACAACCCTGGCCAAATCCTGACAAGATGGGGGTGGAATTGTGGTAAGATGGGGGTGGAGCAGGGGTAAGATGGGGGTGGAGCAGGTGTAAGATGGGGTGGAGCAGGGGTAAGATGGGGGTGGAATTGTGGTAATATGGGGGTGGAGCAGGGGTAAGATGGGGGTAGAATTGTGGTAAGATGGGGTGGAGCAGGGGTAAGATAGGGTGGAGCAGGTATAAGATGGGGGTGGAGCAGGGGTAAGATGGGCTGGAGAAAGCATTGCAGGCTGCCCGCTTCCTAAAGGAACACCTGTGAGACGAGAGAACAACACATCATCCTTCGCTCCTGTTACTGAGGAGACAAGATGGAGGTGGAGAAGGGGTAAGATGGGGTGGAGCAGGTATAAGATGGGGGTGGAGCAGGGTTAAGATGGGGGTGGAGCAGGTATAAGATGGGGTGTAGCAGGTTAAGATGGGGGTGGAGCAGGTGTAAGATGGGTGTGGAGCAGGTTAAGATGGGTGTGGAGCAGGTATACGATGGGGTGTAGCAGGTTAAGATGGGGGTGGAGCAGGTATAAGATGGGGTGTAGCGGGTATAAGATGGGGGTGGAGCAGGGGTAAGATGGGGTGGAAAGGGGTAAGATGGGGTGGAGCAGGGGTAAGATTGGGTGGAGCAGAGGTAAGATGGGGGTGGAGCAGGGGGTAAGATGGGGGGTGGAGAAGGGGTAAGATGGGGTGGAGCAGAGATAAGATGGGAGAGGTTAATGATAATGATATTTGAGTAACAAACCTTGAGTACTTGATATTCATGTGTGATTTACAAAAGGTTTATTTTTAAATGTTTTATTAATATTAGCCTTTATTTAACTAGGCAAGTCAGTTTATTTTCAATGACGGCCTAGGAACAGTGGGTTAACTGCCTGTTCAGGGGCAGAACGATAGATTTGTAGCTTGTCAGCTCGGGGATTTGAACTTGAAACCTTTCGGTTACAAGTCCAATGCTCTGACCACTAGGCTACACTGCCGCCCCAGTCAGGATATTGTGTGATGGTCCCCCACCTACCAGTCAGTTATCTGTTCATTATCTCAGGTGAGGAACTGACTGGACTGGGCAGGTACAGGCGGGGGACCTTCACAATATATCCTGACTGATAGGTGGGGACCATCACAGTATATCCTATATTCTGACTTGTAGGTGGGGGACCATCACAGTATATCCTATATCCTGACTGATAGGTGGGGGACCATCACAGTAGGTAGGTGGGTAGTAGGTGGGGACCATCACAGTATATCCTATATTCTGACTTGTAGGTGGGGGACCATCACAGTATATCCTATATCCTGACTGATAGGTGGGGGACCATCACATTATATCCTATATTCTGACTTGTAGGTGGGGGACCATCACAGTATATCCTATATCCCGACTGATAGGTGGGGGACCATCACAGTATATCCTGGCTGGTAGGTGGGGGACCATCACAATATATCCTGGCTGGTAGGTGGGGGACCATCACAGTATATCCTGGCTGGTAGGTGGGGGACCATCACATTATATCCTGACTGGTAGGTGGGGGACCATCACAATATATCCTGACTGGTGGGTGGGGGACATCACAATATATCCTGGCTGGTAGGTGGGGGACCATCACAATATATCCTGGCTGGTAGGTGGGGGACCATCACAATATATCCTGGCTGGTAGGTGGGGGACCATCACAGTATATCCTGGCTGGTAGGTGGGGGACCATCACATTATATCCTGGCTGGTAGGTGGGGGACCATCACAATATATCCTGGCTGGTAGGTGGGGGACCATCACAGTATATCCTGGCTGGTAGGTGGGGGACCGTCACATTATATCCTGACTTGTAGGTGGGGGACCATCACAGTATATCCTGGCTGGTAGGTGGGGGACCATCACATTATATCCTGACTTGTAGGTGGGGGACCATCACAGTATATCCTGGCTGGTAGGTGGGGGACCATCACAATATATCCTGGCTGGTAGGTGGGGGACCATCACAATATATCCTGACTGGTAGGTGGGGGACCATCACATTATATCCTATATTCTGACTTGTAGGTGGGGGACCATCACAGTATATCCTATATCCCGACTGATAGGTGGGGGACCATCACAGTATATCCTGGCTGGTAGGTGGGGGACCATCACAATATATCCTGGCTGGTAGGTGGGGGACCATCACAATATATCCTGGCTGGTAGGTGGGGGACCATCACAATATATCCTGGCTGGTAGGTGGGGGACCATCACAGTATATCCTGGCTGGTAGGTGGGGGACCATCACATTATATCCTGACTTGTAGGTGGGGGACCGTCACAATATATCCTATATTCTGACTTGTAGGTGGGGGACCATCACATTATATCCTATATTCTGACTTGTAGGTGGGGGACCATCACAGTATATCCTATATCCCGACTGATAGGTGGGGGACCATCACAGTATATCCTGGCTGGTAGGTGGGGGACCATCACAATATATCCTGGCTGGTAGGTGGGGGACCATCACAATATATCCTGGCTGGTAGGTGGGGGACCATCACAATATATCCTGACTGGTAGGTGGGGGACCATCACAATATATCCTGGCTGGTAGGTGGGGGACCATCACATTATATCCTGGCTGGTAGGTGGGGGACCATCACAATATATCCTGGCTGGTAGGTGGGGGACCATCACAGTATATCCTGGCTGGTAGGTGGGGGACCATCACATTATATCCTGACTTGTAGGTGGGGGACCGTCACAATATATCCTGGCTGGTAGGTGGGGGACCTTCACAGTAGGTAGGTGGGTAGTAGGTGGGGACCATCACAGTATATCCTATATCCTGACTTGTAGGTGGGGGACCATCACAGTATATCCTATATCCTGACTGATAGGTGGGGGACCATCACATTATATCCTGACTTGTAGGTGGGGGACCATCACATTATATCCTGACTTGTAGGTGGGGGACCATCACATTATATCCTGACTGGTAGGTGGGGGACCATCACAATATATCCTGACTGGTAGGTGGGGGACCATCACAGTATATCCTGACTGGTAGGTGGGGGACCATCACAATATATCCTGACTGGTAGGTGGGGGACCATCACAGTATATCCTGACTGGTAGGTGGGGGACCATCACAGTATATCCTGACTGGTAGGTGGGGGACCATCCGGGTATATCCTGGCTGGTGGGTGGGGGACAATCACATTATATTCTGGCTGGTGGGTGGGGGACCATCCGGGTATATCCTGACTGGTAGGTGGGGGACCATCACATTATATATCCTGGCTGGTAGGTGGGGGACCATCACATTATATATCCTGGCTGGTAGGTGGGGGACCATCACACTATATCCTGACTGGTAGGTGGGGGACCATCACAATATATCCTGACTGGTAGGTGGGGGACCATCACACTATATCCTGGCTGGTAGGTGGGGGACCATCACATTATATATCCTGGCTGGTAGGTGGGGGACCATCACATTATATATCCTGGCTGGCGGGTGGGGGACCATCACATTATATCCTGACTGGTAGGTAGGGGACCATCACAATATATCCTGGCTGGTAGGTGGGGGACCATCACATTATATATCCTGGCTGGCGGGTGGGGGACCATCACATTATATCCTGGCTGGTAGGTGGGGACCATCACAGTATATCCTGACTGGTAGGTGGGGGACCATCACACTATATCTTGACTGGTAGTTGATGGACTATCACAGTATATCTTGACTGGTAGTTGAAGGACTATCACAGTATATCTTGACTGGTAGTTGAAGGACTATCACACTGTATCCTGTCTGGTAGGTGGGGGACCAACCAGACAATAATTGGTGTTTTGAATTCAGTAAAGTGAGTGTGGAATAGCTGAAAAAATGATTGCCACCGTGTTCTGACAACTTGGATGGAAAATTGCTGAGGATAGTAGGGGATGATATTTACACTGACAAGATAAAAATATGTCATTCTGCCCATGAGCATGGCAGTTAACCCACTGTTCCCCCGGGCGCCGAAGACGTGGATGTCGATTAAGTCAGTCCCCTGCACCTCTCTGATTCAGAGGGGTTGGGTAAAATGTGAAAAACACATTTCAGTTGAATACATTCAGATGGACAACTGACTAGGTATCACCATTTCTCCTATTTACATTATCTTCAATCTAAGCCTACTAGAAAGTTTTTGACCTCAAGCCTGGAGGGAAGGTCAAGTCATTCCACTCCCTAAGAACAGTAAAGCCTTCTTTACTGGCTCAAATAGCCAACCAGTCGGCCTGTTACCAACCCTTAGTAAAGTTTTGGAAAAAATGTTGTTTAACAAGATACTATTTTATAGTAAACAAATTGACAACAGACTTTCAGCATGCATATAGGGAAGGACATTCAATAAGCACAGCACTTGTGTGACTGATGTTTAGCTGAGAGAAATTGTCTGGGAGAAATGTATGATAAAAAGATTGTGGGGGCTGTTTTGTTCAACTTCAGTGCGGCTTTTGACATTATCGATCATAGTCTGCTGCTAGAAAAACGTATGTTTTGAGGATGCTATAATGAGGATAAAGACTTACCCGACTAACAGAACACAGGTGTTCTTTAATGGAAACTTCTACAACATAATCCAGATAGAATATGGAATTCCCCTGGGCAGCTGTCTAGGCCCCTTGTCACGCCCTGACCTTAGAGAGCCGTTTAATGTCTCTATTTGGTTTGGTCAGGGTGTAATTTGGGGTGGGCATTCTATGTTTTTGTTTTCTATGATTTTGTATTTCTATGTTTTTGCCGGGTATGGTTCTCAATCAGGGACAGCTGTCTATTGTTGTCTTTGATTGCGAACCATACTTAGGTAGCCCTTTCCCCTCCTTTCTTTGTGGAAAGTTGTCTTTGTTTAGGGTACAAAGCCTTTAGCTTCACAGTTTGTTTTTGTAGTGTTTATTGTTTTTTGTCGGCGTCATTCAAATAAATAATATGTACACTGCACCTTTGTCATCCTCCTTCAACATTCGTGACACCCCTTACTTTTTTCAATCTTTACTTGCAACATGCTTTGAGTAAAGCCAGCGTGTCTATGTATGCAGATGACTCAACACTATACACGTCAGCTACTACAGCAACTGAAATGACTGCAACACTTAAAGAGCTGCAATTAGTTTCTAGTTTCAGAGTGGGTGGCAAGGAATAAGTTAGTCCTAAATGTTTAAAAAACTAATAATATTGTATTTAGGAATTTGTTATACGTTTTTGTTGTAAATAATATTTTGTTATAATATTTTGTAATAAATAATGTGGAAATTGAGCAAGTTGAGGTGACTAAACTGCTTGGAGTAACCCTGGATTGTAAACTGTCATAGAGAAAATATATTGATACAACAGTAGCTAAGATGGGGAGAAGTATTGATACAACATTTTGAACAGAAATGCAACGGTTCATTGAATCAGTCTAAAACTTTGCACATACACTCTTGCCATCTAGTGGCCAAGACTAAATTGCACCTGGGCTGGAATAATACATTTTGGCCTTTCAGTTGCATTTCTAAGATAATGGTACAAAAACAATTAAAAAAATCATGTTTTTTTCTTTGTATTATCTTTTATCAGATTTAATGTGTTATATTCTTCTACATTCATTTTACATTTCCTCATGTCAAAGTGTTTCCTTTCAAATGGTATCAAGAATATGCATATCCTTGCCTCAGGTCCTGAGCTACAGGCAGTTAGATTTGGGTATGTCATTTTAGTTGAAAATTGAAAAAATGGGCGGAACCTTAAGAGGTTTTAAACAACTAGCACACAGCTCAGAAGCCCATACATACCCCACATGACATACCAAGAGAGGTCTCTTCACAGTACCCAAGTCCAGAACAGTCTATGGGAGGCGCACATTTCTACGTGGAGCCATGACTACATGGAACTCTATTCCACATCAGGTAACTGATGCAAGTAGTAGAATCAGATTGAACAAAAAAACAGATAAAAATACACCTTATGGAAAAGCCAGAACTGTGAAGCAACACAAGCATAGACACAGACACATGCATACACACACATGATAATATATGCACTACACACACACACACACACACACACACACACATGGATTTTGTGTTGTAGATATGTGGTAGTGGAGTAGGGGCCTGAGGGCACACACTTAGTGTGTTGTGAAATCTGTTATGAATGTATTGTAATATCTTTTAAATTGTATAACTGCCCTAATTTTGCAGGACCCCAGGAAGAGTAGCTGTTGACGTATTATGGGGATCCATAATAAATACAATATATAAAAAACAGTATATTTAGGTGATGTGATGGGTGAACTAGGCTGTTTCTGTCCTAGATACCATAAATGAGGGAATGCAACAGAATCAGCAGAAAGCCACATGAGAAACCCACACATACACATACTGACACACAGACCTGGTTCCAGTGGGCATGTCTCAACCCTACAAGCCATATTCTCATGACTTCAGCAGGTAGCAAGATGTAGAATGTTTACCTGGGCTGTTTTTCTTCCGAAGCCTTGGCTGGGCCTAGCAATATCTCTGTCATGCCTCCCAAAGCCTTGGCTAGACCTAGCTATATCTCTGTCATGCCTTCCCAAGACTTGGCTGGACATACAGTGCCTTGCGAAAGTATTCTGCCCCTTGAACTTTGCGACCTTTTTCCACATTTCAGGCTTCAAACATAAAGATTTAAAACTGTACTTTTTTGTGAAGAATCAACAACAAGTGGGACACAATCATGAAGTGGAACGACATTTATTGGATATTTAAAAACGTTATGTTTGGCGTAAAAGCAACACAGCTCATCACAATGAACACACCATCCCCACTGTCAAACATGGTGGTGGCAGCATCATGGTTTGGGCCTGCTTTTCTTCAGCAGAGACAGGGAAGATGGTTAAAATTGATGTGAAGATGGATGGAGCCAAATACAGGACCATTCTGGAAGAAAACCTGATGGAGTCTGCAAAAGACCTGAGACTGGGACGGAGATTTGTCTTCCAACAAGACAATGATCCAAAACATAAAGCAAAATCTTCAATGGAATGGTTCAAAATAAACATATCCAGGTGTTAGAATGGCCAAGACAAAGTCCAGACCTGAATCCAATCGAGAAACTGTGGAAAGAACTGAAAACTGCTGTTCACAAATGCTCTCCATCCAACCTCACTGAGCTCGAGCTGTTTTGCATGGAGGAATGGGAAAAAATTTCAGTCTCTCGATGTGCAAAACTGATAGAGACATACCCCAAGCGACTTACAGCTGTAATCGCAGCAAAAGGTGGCGCTACAAAGTATTAACTTAAGGGGGCTGAATAATTTTGCACCCCCAATTTTTTAGTTTTGATTTGTTAAAAAGTTTGAAATATCCAATAAATGTCGTTCCATTTCATGATTGTGTCCCACTTGTTGTTGATTCTTCACAAAAAAATACAGTTTTATATCTTTATGTTTGAAGCCTGAAATGTGGCAAAAGGTCGCAAAGTTCAAGGGGGCCGAATACTTTCGCAAGGCACTATAGCTATATCTCTGTTATGTCAGGCACATACAGGACAAAGCACGTCGGCTGAAGGGAATGCTAGGGCATTCTAGAACTGGGTTAATAGACCTAGAGATGTTGTGGTGCTGTAATGTCTCACACTATCATTACGTTGTACTAGGGAGAGAACTGACCGGGAGGAATACTTTGTGTGACAGAGGAAGTTGTACTGGAGAGAAACACTGATTACGACAGTTTTTCCCTCAACTATAGTCGTTGTATTATGTATCCCATAACATTGTAAATTGTGGGTCTAGTCCTGCAAAAACACAGCTGAGTCAACTAATCAATGGCTTTCCTCTCTCAGTTATAATTGAACCCAAAAATCCTCAAAGAATACTGGAATTCCATCAAACTTAACAACCCCTCCCACAACTCTATTTAATGAGCTCAGATGAGAAATACAGTACCAGAGAGCTTTTCTCCCTGTAACTGTGACATTGTTCTCATGAAAGTTATCTGGATTTGAATGGTCTGCAACTGGGAAGCGATAATGAGTGACTGTGACCTAGAGAAGATTCGCTTCTAAAAACTGTAAACACATTAAACTCTCTGTTTGAAATCCTTAAAATGGAGCACATGCTCATACATTGTGGACGTGAGTCATCAAACCAGATACATACTCATGGGCATGTGTGGGTGGTTGTGCACATTAGAATGTGTGTATTTGTGTGTTTATTTGTATAATGTGTGAGTGTGTGTGAGCCTCCCAACAGTTCATCTGGCTGACACACACCTATCTCCACATCACTGTCATGACGTTGGCCTGGGGGTAGGTTTATGACAGTTATAAATACCTCTTCCCCCCTTTTCCCTCTCTCTACCCTACTGATGTGAAATTTGCAAACCCCTTGGTTAACATAGAGATTCTGGGAACACCAGAAGGTGGGGGAAATGAACTATATTCTGGTCATCCGACCAATTGAACATATGCGGTGGTACTTAATGAATATGATGTCAATTCGGTTGTCATCTGGGACATTCTCATCAATGATAGGATGACATAAACTCTACAGTGGAAAGTCTGCAAATTGTAGTTTTCGGAGTCACATGGAATTGTTGTTCAATTTAAATATTTGAATATAAAATTATTGGTGAAGAGATGAAATGTAATTTTAGCTTTCGAATGAGAGATTTGGGTTGTCATAAGGTTAGGGCTCTGCTCAATCAGTGGGCCGCCCCTGTGAAGAGACATGGGTTATAAAACTTTTCAGACACACCCTTCTCGTTCCACTATATAAATCCTTGATGAAAATGTAACCTCCTGTTCCAAGTATGTGAGGTCTGCAGCCTCTGCGTTAAAAGGACTAACATGTCAACTACAGAACTAAGCCAACCTCAGCGTGAGCTTTGGTTGCGAATGGTATGAACTTTGAACTCTTATTCACTACAGAAGTGATACCTCCTAGCCGTTGAGTTAGAAACAGCAGCTGCAAACGTGGGCTAGGAAAGAACAGACAGAGTATACCGTCTACCACACAACGACATTACTACAACGTATACAATTGACCACCAGAGACATTCTTCAAAGGACAAAGGACTCGGTTTGGCAACACAGGCTTTCATCTACCACCACCCTACCGAAGCGCAGCTCGGAGTAAATATTTATTGCATTTTCCTTTTCCAAATGGGCGGTAATTTAGAATGCATAAGATGCTGTATTTATGATAGCACAGCTTCTCCCTTTGTCCCTCAGTCTTCCCGCTCTTTCACTCAAACACAGCCCCCTTTTCTTTGTGTAACCAGCTGTCATATCTGTTCCGCCCGCTAGGGACGTTTTCCTTTATGACGTAATTTGTAATCAAGGTCAAATTCATTCTGTGTAAATGTAATTCTGTATGATTAGTTAGGTATTTAGTCAATAAATAATTTAACCCAATTTGTATTGCTGATTCAACTTGTTAGCCAGGGTTCTTGAAGATAACCAAGAATTTACAACTTTCAGATGAGACTGAAAGATTATTATTGACGATTATTATTGACTGCTATTGATTTAAAATATGAATAGGTTTTTAATAGTTTAATCGGAAGATAACAGCTCTTATAAATATTATTTTGTGGTGCCCCGACTCTCTAGTTAATTACATTTACATGATTAGCTCAATCAGGTAATATTAATTACGGAGAAAGGTTTTTATAGAATAGCATGTCATATCACTTAATCCGGCATAGCCAAAGACACAACATAATCCATGTTTCCTTTTCCATTAACCCCCCTCCCTCTCTCCCTCTCTCTCTCCCTCTCCCTCTCTCTCTCTCTATTCAATTAATCCTGCCTCCATCCCCTCTCATTATTTCTATCATTTCTAATATAAAGCTCCGCCTTATCTCAGTTCACTGGTCATGATGGCAACACCCACCCGTCGCACGAGCTCCAGCAGGTGTATCTCATTGATCATCCCTAAAGCCAACACCTCATTTGGCCGCCTTTCAATTCCAGTTCTCTGCTGCTTGTGACTGGAACTAATTCCAAAAATCGCTGAAGTTGGAGACTTTTATCTCCCTCACCAACTTCAAACATCTGCTATCTGAGCAGCTAACCGATCGCTGCAGCTGTACATAATCTATTGGGAGATAACCCACCCAATTGACCTACCTCATTCCCATACTGTTCATATTTATTTACTTTTCTGCTCTTTTGCACACCAGTATCTCTACCTGTACATGACCATCTGATAAATTATCACTCCAGTTAATCTGCAAAATTGTAATTATTCGCCTACTGTCACACCCTGACCATAGTTTACTTTGTATGTTTCTATGTTTTGGTTGGTCAGGGTGTGATCTGAGTGGGCATTCTATGTTGGATGTCTTGTTTGTCTATTTCTATGTCTGGCTTGATATGGTTCTCAATCAGAGGCAGGTGTTAGTCATTGTCTCTGATTGGGAACCATATTTAGGTAGCCAGGGTTTCACTGTGTGTTTATGGGTGATTGTTCCTGTCTCTATGTTTTGCACCAGATAGGGCTGTTTTCGGGTTTTCGTAGGTTTGTTATTTTGTTAGTTTATTGTGTATAGTTTCCGTATTTAATAAAATGAATCAAAACTACGCTGCATTTTGGTCCGCTCCTCCTTCCCACAACGAAAGCCATGACAGAATCACCCACCACAACAGGACCAAGCGGCGTGGTAACGGGCAACAGCAAAGGCAGCAGCAGGAGCAGCGTAAAAAGGACTTTTGGACTTGGGAGGAAATCCTCGACGGGAGAGGACTGGGCTAAACCAGGGGAGTGTCGCCGCCCCAAGGAGCAACAAAAGGAGGAATGGACATGGGAGTAGGAATTATTCGGAGAAGGACCCTGGGATCAGCCTGGAGAATATCGCCGCCCCAAGGAAGACCTGGAGGCGACGAGAGCTGAGAGGCACTGGTATGAGGAGGCAGCGCGGCGACGCGGATGGAAGCATGAGAGTCAGCCCCAAAAATGTCTTGGGGGGCTCACAGGGAGTATGGCGACGCTAGGTAGGAGACCTACGCCAACTTCCTGTGGTTACCGGGGGGCTAGAGAGACCGGGCAGGCACCGTGTTATGCTGTGGTGCGCACGGTGTCTCCAGTGCGGGTGCATAGCCCGGTGCGTTCTATTCCAGCTCCGCGTATCGGCCGGGCTAGATTGAGCCTCGAGCCAAATGCCATGAAGCCGGCTCTACGCATCTGGTCCCCAGTGCGTCTCCTTGGGCCGGCTTACATGGCACCAGCCTTGCGCACGGTGTCCCCGGTTCGCCTGCATAGCCCAGTGCGGGCTATTCCACCTTGCCGCACTGGCAGAGCGACCGAGAGTATTCAACCAGGTAACGTTGGGCAGGCTCGGTGCTCAAGAGCTCCAGTGCGCCTGCATGGTCCGGTCTACCCAGTACCACCTCCACACACCAGCCCTCCGGTGGCAGCTCCCCGCACCAGGCTTCCTGTGCGTGTCCTCGGCCCAGTACCACCAGTGCCAGCACCACGCATCAGGCCTACAGTGCGTCTCGCCTCTCCAGCGCTGCCAGAGCCTTCCGCCTCAACAGCGTTGCTGGAGTCTCCTGCCCATTTAGCGCAGCCAGAGCTGCCAGTCTGCATGGAGCAGCCAGAGCTGTCAGTCTGCATGGAACAGCCAGAGCTGTCAGTCTGCATGGAGCAGCCAGAGCTACCAGTCTGCAAGGAGCTACCAGTCTGCAAGGAGCTACCAGTCTGCAAGGAGCTGCCAGTCTGCAAGGAGCTGCCAGTCTGCAAGGAGCTGCTAGTCTGCAAGGAGCTGCTAGTCTGCAAGGAGCTGCTAGTCTGCAAGGAGCTGTATGTCTGCAAGGAGCTGTATGTCTGCAAGGAGCTGCCAGTCTGCAAGGAGCTGCCAGAGCTGCCAGTCTGCATGAAGCAGCCAGAGCTGCCAGACTGCAAGAAGCCGCCAGAGCTGTCAGTCTGCAAGAAGCCAGACTCTTCCAGATCTGCTAGTCAACCAGACTCTTCCAGATCTGCGGAGTCTGTCCGGCGCAGCTCCCGCCTGTCCGGCGCTGCTGCCGGAGTCTCCAGCCTGTCCGGCCCTGCTGCCGGAGTCTCCCGCCTGTCCGGCGCTGCTGCCGGAGTCTCCCGTCTGTACAGCGCTGCTGCCGGAGTCTGAGGAGCCCCTCTGTCCCTCGCTGCCCCTCTGTCCCTCGCTGCCCCTCTGTCCCGAGCTGCCCCTCTGTCCCGAGCTGCCCCTCTGTCCCGTGTTATTTAGTAGGGTTGCTGTGGCTAGGAGGTCACGGAAGCGGACAAGGTGGGGGAAGACTACGGTGAAGTGGGGGCCACGTCCAGCACCAGAGCCGCCACCCAGACCCTCCCCGATAGGTTCAGGTTTTGCGGCCGGAGTCCGCACCTTGGGGGTGGGGGGGGTACTGTCACACCCTAACCATAGAAACATACAAAGTAAACTATGTTTTGGTTGGTCAGGGTGTGATCTGAGTGGGCATTCTATGTTGGATGTCTTGTTTGTCTATTTCTATGTCTGGCCTGATATGGTTCACAATCAGAGGCAGGTGTTAGTCATTGTCTCTGATTGGGAACCATATTCAGGTAGCCTGGGTTTCACTGTGTGTTTGTGGTTGATTGTTCCTTTCTCTGTGTTTTGCACCAGATAGGGCTGTTTTCGGTTTTTCGCACGTTTGTTATTTTGTTAGTTTATCGTGTGTAGTTTCTTTATTAAAATAAAATGAATAACAACACCGCTGCATTTTGGTCCGCTCCTCCTTCCCACAACGAAAGCCGTGACACCTACCTCCTCATGCCTTTTGCACACAATTTATAAAGACTCTCTTTGTTTCTTTTTTTTCTACTGTGTTATTGACTTGTTAATTGTCTACTTCATGTGTAACTCTATGGGACTCCTAATCACAGCCAGTTGTGATACACATATACACACACATAAACACACACACAAGCATACACACACACACACACACACACACACACACACTAGTGATGTACGGGTCAGCTGCACCCGCCCACAATTGCTAATAACCCATACGCAACCGAATGACTGTATGTGATGACAATCTGAGGGCCGCACCGACCCTTTCCCGCAAATATAGAAAAAGTGTTGTACAGTCAGAGATGGCAGAACATTTTTTTGACAGCTATTTTAAGATAGGTCTATGTTTCTGCTTGTAATTTCTGATATTATGGTAGGCTATTTGTTAGTTAACTTGTCTATAATTAGATACATGCAGCTTCTCTTCTGCCATTACTTGTTGCCTTAGAAGACGATGTAAATTAACACAATGTAGTTGCCACCAGTAAGGTTTATTTTCTCTTTCCTCTTTCATCGCTGCTTCTCTTGCGCAGCAAAGACATTTAGGAACCGGGGACAAAATGCAACAGCACAAAAAAAAATTGAAAGATTTTCAGTGCAACATTTCCAGTTTGACGGGAACATTTAAAGGTTTCAGTTCGGCTGGATACAGATTTTATGTGGTTGAAGTACTTTCAGCTTTCAGGATGTTGATAAAGATAGCACCTTTACACACAGTCCCTAACCATACATTCATTCAAGACGCTGAAATAATACATTCCTGTTCCCATTTTGTTGTATAATTTTACTGCTGAAAGAATCCATTCTAGTTCCCATTTTTAATTGCAGGAAATGCTTCATTCTGCAAGAGTAAATATTATAGTAGGCAATATGAGAAGTTATAGACCTACAAACTAAAAGATAGTAAACTAAATAGTAAACTACAAATTAGTAAATATTAGAGTAGGCAATATGAGAAGTTATAGACCTCCAAGGATTTCAATGGCAGAAAATCCCTGTATGCATGTGTGTGTGTATGTGTCGGTGTGGGTGTGTGTGTCGGTGTGTGTGTGTAGGTGTGTAGGTGTGTAGGTGTCGGTGTGTGTCGGTGTGTGTAGGTGTGTGTAGGTGTGTTTGTGTGTGTGTGTGTGTGTGTGTGTATCAGTGTCTGTGTGTATAGTTGTGTGTGTGTGTGTGTGTGTGTTTGTGTGTCTTTGTGTGTGCTGGTGTGTGTGTGTGTTGGTGTTTGTATTTGTGTGTGTGTAGGTGTGTGTGTGTGTCGGTGTGTGTCGGTGTGTGTGTGTGTGTGTCGGTGTGTGTATGTAGGTGTGTAGGTGTGTGTGTGTGTGTGTGTGTGTCGGTGTGTGTAGGTGCGTGTAGGTGTGTTTGTGTGTGTGTGGTTGTGTGTGTGTGTGTATCAGTGTGTGTGTGTGTATAGTTGTGTGTGTGTGTGTGTGTTTGTGTGTCGGTGTGTGTAGGTATGTGTAGGTGTGTTTGTGGTTGTGTGTGTGTGTGTGCGTGTGTGTCGGTGTGTGTGTTTGTGTGTGTCGGTGAATGTAGGTGTGTGTGTGTGTGTAGGTGTGTATGTGTGTTGGTTTGTTTAGTTGTGTGTGTGTGTGTCGGTGTGTGGGTGTGTGTCGGTGAATGTAGGTGTGTGTGTGTGTGTGTAGGTGTGTATGTGTGTTGGTTTGTTTAGTTGTGTGTGTGTGTGTCGGTGTGTGGGTGTGTGTCGGTGTATGTAGGTGTGTGCGTGTGTGTCGGTTTGTTTAGTTGTGTGTGTGTGTGTGTCGGTTTGTTTAGTTGTGTGTGTGTTTGTGTGTGTGTGTTTCTGTCACAGGAAGATGGATTATAGTCCACTCTGTATTTTACATCCCAAACCAAAAGCTGTGTGTTCCACCATGTCCCACCACTCCCTGCTCTGTGTGTGTGCGTGTGTGTGTGTGTGTGGGGGGGTTATCTCAATCCACTGGTCTGTGTGTGTATGATTTCTGCCATGGGGCTCAGGGAGAGATATGAAAAACGATTTAGTGGACCCTATAGCCGTCATGTGGTTATGCTTGACTGTGTCACAGTATGAAATGAAATGTATACAATTTATTTTCTAGAATTATTTAGTGGAGTTTGGTCTCAAATCAAACTAAATTTTATTGGTCACATACACATGGTTAGCAGATGTTATTGTGTAGTGAAATGCTTGTGCTTCAAATTCCGACAGTGCAGTAATATCTAACAAGTAATCTGACAATTCCACAACAACTACCTAATACACACAAATCTAAGTAAAGGAATTTAATAAGAGTATGTACATATACAGTGGAGCAAAAAAGTATTTGGTCAGCCACCAATTGTGCAAGATCTCCCTCTTAAAAAGATGAGAGAGGCCTGTAATTTTCACCATAGGTACACTTCAACTATAACAGACAAAATTTGAAAAAAAATCTAGAAATCACATTGTAGGATTTTTAATGAATTTATTTGCAAATTATGGTGGAAAATAAGTATTTGGTCACCTACAAACAAGCAAGATTTCTGGCTCTCACAGACCTGTAACTTCTTCTTTAAGAGGCTCCTCTGTCCTCCACTCGTTACCTGTATTAATGGCACCTGTTTGAACTTCTTATCAGTATAAAAAACACCTGTCCACAACCTCAAACAGTCACACTCCAAACTATGGCCAAGACCAAAGAGCTGTGAAAGGACACCAGAAACAAAATTGTAGATCTGGACCAGGCTGGGAAAACTGAATCTGCAATAGGTAAGCAGCTTGGTTTGAAGAAATCAACTGTGGGAGCAATTATTAGGAAATTGAAGACATACAAGACCACTGATAATCTCCCTCGATCTGGGGCTCTACGCAAGATCTCACCCCGTGGGGTCAAAATGATCCCAAGAACGGTGAGCAAAAATCCCAGAAGCACACGGGGGGACCTAGTGAATGACCTGCAGAGAGCTGGGACCAAAATAACAAATCCTACCATCAGTAACTAACTACGCCGCCAGGGACTCAAATCTTGCAGTGCCAGACGTGTCCCCCTGCTTAAGCCAGTATATGTCCAGGCCCGTTTGTTGGAGAGCATTTGGATGATCCAGAAGAAGATTGGGAGAATGTCATATGGTCAGATGAAACTCAAATATAACTTTTGGTAAAAACTCAACTCGTCGTGGTTGGAGGACAAAGAATGCTGAGTTGCATCCAAAGAACACCATAGCTACTGTGAAGCATGGGGGTTGAAACATCATGCTTTGGGGCTGTTTTTCTGCAAAGCGACCAGGACGACTGATCCGTGTAAAGGAACAAATGAATGCGGACATTTATCGTGAGATTGAGGGAAAACCTCCTTCCATCAGCAAGGGCATTGAAGATGAAACGTGGCTGGGTATTTCAGCATGACAATGATCCCAAACACACTGCCCGGGCAACAAAGGAGTAGCTTCGTAAGAAGCATTTCATGGTCCTGGAGTGGCCTAGCCAGTCTCCAGATCTTAACCCCATAGAAAATCTTTGGAGGGAGTTGAAAGTCCGTGTTGCCCAGCAGCAGCCCCAAACATCACTGCTCTAGAGGAGATCTGCATTGGGGAATGGGCCAAAATACCAGCAACAGTGTGTGAAAACCTCGTGAAGACTTACAGAAAACGTTTGACCTCTGTCATTGCCAACAAAGGGTATTTAACAAAGTATTGAGATAAACTTTTGTTATTGACCAAATACTTATTTTCCACCATAATTTGCAAATAAATTCATTAAAAATCCTACAATGTGATTTTCTGGAGAAAAAAAATCTAATTTTGTCTGTCATAGTTGAAGTGTACCTATGATGAAAATTACAGGCCTCTCTCATATTTTTAAGTGGGAGAACTTGCACAATTGGTGGCTGACTAAATACTTTTTTGCCTCACTGTAAATATTTGGATGAGCGATGACCGAGCGGCACAGACAAGATGCAATAGATGGTATAAAATACAGCATAAACATATGAGATGAGTAATGCTAGATATGTAAACATTGTTAAAGTGGAAGAGGTGCGAAGGGATGAAGAGAGGAGCTTTAGAGGTTATTCATTATGGGATGTGTTGTCATGAAAGAACGACACATGATGCAACTCACTGCTGCGGAAAAAAAAGTGGTATCGTTGGCCACGTCCCAGAGCATTTGCAAAGAAAGAAAACAAAAAAACAACCGCGCACAAAATCATCACACGACGCCCACCCGGCCCGGCCAAGTGTTTAACACGTCACTAACTGCATCAATAGGATACAGTGTGACTGCTTTGAAGATTGGTCTGGAACACAGCCATTGGTTTAAACATGCACACAGTGACTCTTATGCAGCGACATGACGGAATGTTCTGTGGATAAAAAAAAAAACTGTGTGTGTATCCCTGTGGCATATTAAGTCGCCCAGTCTCGCCGCCGGTGCGGTTCTGCTGTGCCATGGCTGCAGACAGTGACTGTGGTTGTGTATCAATTTGTAAGTCGCTCTGGATAAGAGCGTCTGCTAAATGACTTAAATGTAAATGTAAATGACTAGTGATCCATTTAATAAAGTGGCCAATGATTTCAAGTCTGTATGTAGGCAGCAGCCTCTCAGTGTAAGTAGTGGCTGTTTAACAGTCTGATGGCCTTGAGATAGAAGCTGTTTTCTGTCTCTCGGTCCAAGCTTTGATGCACCTGTGCTGACCTCGCCTTCTGGATGGCGGGGTGAACAGGCAATGTCTCGAGTGGTTGTTGTCCTTGATGATCTTTTTGGACTTCCTGTGACATCGGGTGCTGTAGGTGACGCGGAGGGTAGGTAGTTTGCCCCCGGTGATGCGTTGTGCAGACAGCACCACCCTCTGGAGTGCATTGCGGTTGTGGGTGGTGCAGTTGCCATACCAGGCAGTGACACAGCCCGACAGGATGCTCTCAATTATTGTTACTGTAATTTAAATATACCAATGTGTTTTCATAAATTGAATTCCCTTCATCTATTTCATGAGAATTTGTAAGATTCTTGTTTGCATAAAATAGACGGAGACCAGTCTTATCAATAATAGGTAACACAATTTATTCTCGTAGCTCGCTGCCACATTACCGCGAGCAACAGTTTATATACAATAACATGACGTCATTTCATTGCTCCTAACATGAATCTCCTTCTCCAGACAGGGTCAAAGGGAACTTTAAAAGGTTCATTCTGACCCCCCTAGCACATACACAGGACACACAACACAACTGAATTCACTTTTGACCCCTCAACATTATCGATCACCACTTAGCTGACAGTTCTAATTTACCTCTCTAGGCAACCCGACGCGCTTGCGTCCCACCTTGCCAACAATAAATGCAAATGCTCTACACCAAATGCTAATAGCACTCGTTAAAACAAACGTTCATTAAAATTCACATACAGGGTACTCAATTCAAGCTACACTCGTTGTGAGTCTAGCCATTGAGTCAGATTTGTAAAATGCTTTTTGGCGAAAGCATGAGTAGCTATTATCTGATAGCAGGCAACACGCCGAAATACCAGAAGGGCACATAAACAAAGGAATTAGCGTAGCCGGCGCTACACAAAACGCAGAAATAAAATATAAAACATTCATCACCTTTGACGAGATTCTTTGTTGGCACTCCTATATGTCCCATAAACATCACTATTGGGTCTTTTGATCGATTAAATCGGTCCATATATACCCTAAATATCGATCTATGAAAAGTGTGTGAAACAGGAAAAAACAGCGTTTTAAAACGCAACGTCATTTTTTTAAATGAAAAAAAGTCGACGATAAACTTTCACAAAACACTTCGAAATACTTTTGTAATCCAACTTTAGGTATTAGTAAATGTTAATAATCGATCAAATTGATCACGGGGCGATGTGTATTCAATAGCTCCATGTCTTGAACTCATGGTCGAAAATGTATCCTCCAAAACATCCTGTCGGAGAATGGAAGGAATGGGCTCTCTCTTACTCGTTTGACCAAGAAACAAAGCCCAGGCAATTGACAAGACTGGCGACATCGTGTGGAAGCTGTAGGACTTGCAATCTCAGCCCCATGTAATTTGGTTTCCCATAAACAATACATGCAAGTAGCGCATTGATACTTTTTCCAGTTTTCAGTGATCAGTTTTTCTTGCGCTTTTCGATGAAACACAGGCTCTGTTATAGTCACAGCCGTGATTTAACCAGTTTTAGAAACGTCAGAGTGTTTTCTATCCACACATACTAATCATATGCATATACTATATTCCTGGCATGAGTAGCAGGACTCTGAAATGTTGCGCAATTTTTAACAGAATGTTCGAAAAGGTAGGGGGTAGGCTTAACAGGTTTTAACAGAAAAGACAGTGAGTGCATTCCTAGGTTATCTAAAGCACCCCAGAGCTAAGTTTTGTCGGTTCAACCATAGGTTAACTACCTTATCTGCTTACTTAATCCACAACCCATTCGTTTCTGCCTAGTTGGAATGGTGTTCATTAACTTTAATGTGTCCGTGTCACTGTCATGGTTTTCTGTAGGTGAAAGAGAGTCGGACCAAAATGCGGCATGTCTAATGCGATCCATGTTTACTAAAACTGAAGAAACACAAATCAAAATACAAAACAAACAATAAACGTAACGAAAACCGAAACAGCCTAATACTGGTGCAAACTAACACACGACAGACCTAAGGACAATAGGACAAGGAACAATCACCCAACCAAACAGGCTACCTAAATATGGTGCCCAATCAGAGACAATGACTAACACCTGCCTCTGATTGGGAACCATATCAGGCCAAACACAGAAACAGACAAACTAGACACACAACATAGAATGCCCACTCAGATCACACCCTGACCAAACAAAACATACAAACATACAAAGCAAACTATGGTCAGGGTGTGACAGTCACACAATCCCTTCTTACGAACTCATATTGTTAATCAGTTATAATAAAAAAAAGAGTATAAGTTTACTTAGTTGCAGTTCCATTTAAAATGATTTGTTCAGTCATTTAATCATAATTTTCCCAACAATTGTTCATCTGTAAAAGTTTGTGAGGGTTTTAGGTGACATTTCTTCAGCCTCCTGAGATTGAAGAGGCGCTGTTGCGCCTTCTTCGCCACACTGTCTGTGCAGGTGGACCTGCATAGTTTCCTTAGGACTAGAAGTGAGGCACCATCGGCACCATCTTGCCATTGCATGTGTCTGTGTGGATGTCTTTGACCAACTGGGGACATTTTGTTAGTCCCCACAAGGTCATATTATATTTCTAGAGGATTTAGGGTTAAGGTTAGAATTAGTGCAAGGGTTAAATTTAAACATAGGGTCAGGGTTAGGAGCAGGCTTAGTTTTAGGGTTAGGAGTGAGGATTGGGTTAGGGTTAAGGTTTTCAGTTTAAGGTTAGGGTTAGGATAAGGGTACGAGTTTGGGTTTGGTTTAGGATAAGGGTACGAGTTTGGGTTTGGTTTAGGGTTAAGGAAAATAGGATTGTGTGTCTCGACAAGGGGAGTTGTATAAGACTTATAAAGCTTTGTAGTTCCTACTTAAACTTTTATCCAGATGCTTGAAATGTAAGCAAATAAAGAGAGTTGAAAAAGCTTATAGAGAGAAAGATAAAAAGAAAAAGGAGAGAAGTGTTCTGTCCATCATATTTCACCTGAGGAGGAGAAGTCATTGAGGTGGTGGAGATAACAAGCTGTGTGGGTGTGTGTAGAAGTGGGGGTGGAGATAACAAGCTAGGGCTCAGACAAGGTGAGCGGAGCCCAGAACACACCTTTTCCTATATCGTTACTTCGACAACAACCACCACTCTCCTACAGCGTTACTTTGACAACAACCACCACTCTCCTATATCGTTACTTCGACAATAACCACTACACTCACTCTCTCTCTAAGAGTTAAGGGCACAATCCATCCTTGAAGCAGTACTCCACCAGTGTATCCTGACCAACCACTCTTAATGAGTTATTACTAGTTATTTATTCATTATTGTGTTATTTAGTTGAGATATATCTTTGGGTCTTTAAGGCTGTGTCATAGTGAGAGGGTTACAGCAACAATAGCAAAAGGTCAGGTTGCCAAATTCATCACACACACGCTCGCACACACAAAAACACAGCAGGGCTGTTTGGGACAGTGCCCTCTGGTGTTGGCTAGCCTCACGTTGTTTAAATGTCACAGAAGCCTTGCTGCTTTTCTAGTCAGATGTCACTTTGGGCCTGTGTGTGTGTGTGTGTTTGTCTGTTCACCAGTTCTCACCTCCTCTCTATATCATTGTTTTTAGTTGCACCCTTTCCACTCATCCTCTAGCCCCCACTCTCATCCTTCCCTTTTCCTTTCCACTCATCCTCTATCCCCCCTCATCCTCTCTTCTCTTAAAGTATATTTGTCTTTCTTTAGTTTATTAAGCAAATGTTTCTTATTTACTTGTTTAAGGGCTCCTAAGTAAGCATTTCACGTCTACACCTGCTGTAGTTGACAAATAAAAGTTGATTAGATTTGATCCTGTTTGCTCATGGAAATGCTGTGACATCATTACCTTTCAACACAACTCTCAGAGGATACACATATAGCCATATCCCCTCTACCCTCCCTCTGTTCCTCAATTTTTTAATTGAAACTTTATTTAACCAGGTAGGCTAGTTGAGAACAAGTTCTGAATTACAACTGCGACCTGGCCAAGATAAAGCAAATAAGTGTGACACATACAACAACACAGTTATACATGGAATAAACAAACATACAGTCAATAACACAATAGAAAAAGTCTATATACAGTGTGTGCAAATGAGGTAGGATAAGGGAGGTAAGGCAATAAATAGGCCATGGTGGCGAAGTAATTACAATTTTTGCAGTTCGTTCCAGTCATTGGCAGCAGAGAACTGGAAGGAAAGGCGGCCAAAGGAAGAATTGGCTTTGGGGGATGACCAGTGAGATATACCTGCTGGTGCGCATGCTACGGATGTGTGCTGCTATGGTGACCAGTGAGCTGAGATAAGGTGGGGCTTTACCGAGCAGAGACTTGTAGATGACCTGGATCCAGTGGGTTTGGCGATGAGTATGACGCTAGGAGCAGCCAACGAGAGCGTACAGGTCGCAGTGGTGGGCAGTATATGGGGCTTTGGTGACAAAACGGATGGCACTGTGATAGACTGCATCCAATTTGTTGAGTAGAGTGTTGGAGGCTATTTTGTAAATAACATTGCTGAAGTCAAGGATCGGTAGGATGGGTATGTTTGGCAGCATGAGTGAAAGATGCCTTGTTGCGAAATAGGAAGCCGATTCTAGATTCAATTTTGGATTGGAGATGCTTAATGTGAGTCTGGAAAGAGAGTTTACAGTCTAACCAGACACCTAGGTATTTGTAGTTGTCCACACATAAGTCACATATAATTCTAATTGAGAACCATCTAAGTCAGAACCATCCAGAGTAGTGATGCTGGACGGGCGGGCAGGTGCAGGCAGTGATCGGCTGAAGAGAATTTATTTAGTTTTACTTGCATTTAACTTCTTATGGCTGCAGGGACAATATTGAGTAGCTTGGATGAAAGGTGCCCAGAGGTGCCCAGAGTAAACGGCCTGCTCCTCAGTCTCAGTTGCTAATATATGCATATTGTTATTAGTATTGGATAGAAAACACTCTGCAGTTTCTAAAACTGTTTGAATGATGTCTGTGAGTATAACAGAACTCATATGGGAGGCAAAAACCTGAGGAGAAATCCAAACAGGAATTGAGAAATTTGAGGTTGGTATATTTTCAACCCAGGCCCTATTGAATTCACATAGAGATATGAATGAAGTTGCACTTCCTAGGGCTTCCACTAGATGTCAACCGTCTTTAGAAACTTGAATGAGGCTTCTGCTGTGTTGTGGGACTGAATACGAGCTGAATGAGTCAGCTTACTGGCAGAGAGCCATTTCCTGGTCATGCGCATTCCACATGATATCGACTTGCGACTTCGACTTCTGTAGAAACAAAGGAATTCTCCGGCTGGAACTTTATTGAAGATGTATGATAAAAACATCCTAATGATTGAATCTATACCTAGTTTGAAATGTTTCTTCGACCTGTAATATAACTTTTTGAAGTTTTTGTCCAAACGCATGAGCGTTTGGATATGTGTACCTGACGCTAACAAAAGTAGCAACTTGGACATAAATAATGGACATTCCTGGGAGTGCAATTCTGATGAAGATCAAAGGTAAGGGAATATATATCATGTAATTTCTGGTTTCTGTTTACATGACGACGAATTTGATTAATTTTCTGAGCACTGTCTCAGATTATTGCATGGTTTGCTTTTTCCTTAAAGTTTTTTTGAAATCTGACAGAGCGTTTGCATTAACTTCTTGCGTCGAGCAATCCCGTATCCGGGAGCGTATTCATAGCCTCAAGCTCATTAGCATAACGCAACGTTAACTATTCATGAAAATCGCAAATGAAATGAAAGAAATATATTCACTCACAAGCTTAGCCTTTTGTTAACAACACTGTCATCTCAGATTTTCAAAATATGCTTTTCAACCATAGCCAAACAAGCATTTGTGTAAGAGTGTTGATAGCTAGCATAGCTATGAGCCTAGATTTCAGCCAGCAACATTTTCACAAAGACAAGAAAATCATTCAAATAAAATGTAATTTACCTTTGAAGAACTTCGGATGTTTTCAATGAGGAGACTCTTAGTTAGAAAGCAAATGTTCAGTTTTTCAAAAAAATATTATTTGTGTAGGACAAATCACTCCGTTTTGTTCACGTTTGGCTATGAAAAAAACCTGTATCCAGTTATAGCCTCAAGCTCATTAGCATAACGTAACGTTAACTATTCATGAAAATCGCAAATGAAATGAATGTGCTAGCTCTCAAGCTTAGCCTTTTCTTAACAACACTCATCTCAGATTTTCAAAATATGCTTTTGAACCATAGCAAAACAAGCATTTGTGATAGCTAGCGTAGCATTTAGCGTAGCATTTAGCGGGCAACATTTGCACAAAAACCAGAAAAGGATTCAAATAAAATCATTTACCTTTGAAGAACTTCGGATGTTTTCAATGAGGAGACTCTCAGTTACATAGCAAATGTTCAATTTTTCCTGAAAGATTCTTTGTGTAGGAGAAATCGCTCCGTTTTGTACATCACGTTTGGGTACCAAAAAAAAAACAGAAAATTCAGTCGTCAAAACGGCGAACTGTTTTCCAAATTAACTCCATAATATCGACTGAAACACGGCAAACGCTGTTTAGAATCAATCCTCAATGTGTTTTTCACATATCTCTTCATTGATATATCGTTCGTGGTAGTCTTCTTTCTCCGGTGAATCGCTTGGAAAAAGACGTGCAGTTGAAGATGACGCACCAATTTCGACAGAGGAAACCGGGCGGACACCTGGCAAATGTTATGGTCAATCTTCCAATGATATGCCTACAAATACGTCACAATGCTGCAGACACCTTGGGGAAACGATAGATAGGGCAGGCTCATTCCTGTCGCATTCACAGCCATATAAGGAGACAATGAAAAACAGAGCCTCAAAAATCCTGCTCATTTCCTGGTTGCAGTTTCATCTTGGTTTTGCCTGAAGCTTCTGTCCTGGGGCACTCACAGACAATATCTTTGCAGTTCTGGAAACGTCAGAGTGTTTTCTTTCCAAAGCAATCAATTATATGCATGGTCGAGCATCTTTTTGTGACAAAATATTGCGCTTAAAACGGGCACGTCTTTTTATCGAAAAATGAAATAGCGCCCCCATAGATTTAACAGGTTAATTAACACAGTGTCCAAAGAAGGGCCAGAGGTTTTCAGAATGGTGTCATCTGCGTAGAGGTGGATCAGAGAATCACCTGCAGCAAGAGCAACATCATTGATGTATACAGAGAAGAGAGTCGGCCTTAGAATTGAACCCTGTGGCACCCTCACAGAGACTGCCAGAGGTCTGGACAACAGGCCCTCCGATTTGACACACTGAACTCTATCAGCAAAGTATTTGGTGAACCAGGCAAGGCAATCATTTAAGAAACCAAGGCTGTTGAGTCTGTCGATAAGAATGTGGTGATTGACAGACAAAAGCCTTGGCCAGGTCGATGAATACGGCTGCACAGTAATGTCTATTATTGATGGCGGTTATGACTAATCTCTTCAGTGGGTCATATGATTGAGTGTAGTCAGGCCAGGAGTGTGAAGGTGAATGGAAAGGCTCTGGAGCAACGAACCGCACTTGCCGTCTCTGCCTGGCCGCTTCCCCTCTTTCCACTGGGATTCTCTGCCTCTAACCCTATTACAGGGGCTGAGTCACTGGCTTACTAGGGCTCTTTCATACCGTCCCTAGGAGGGGGTGCATCACTTGAGTGGGTTGAGTCACTGATGTGATCTTCCTGTCTGGGTTGACACCGTGGCGGAGATCTTTGTGGGCTATACTCGGCCTTGTCTCAGGATGGTAAGTTGGTGGTTGGAGATATCCCTCTAGTGGTGTGGGGGCTGTGCTTTGGCAAACTGGGGGGGGGGATTATATCCTTCCTGTTTGGCCCTGTCCAGGGGTGTCATCAGATGGGGCCACAGTGTCTCCTGACCCCCCCTGTCTCAGCCTCCAGTATTTATGCTGCAGTAGTTTATGTGTTGGGGGGCTAGGGTCAGTTTGTTATATCTGGAGTACTTCTCCTGTCCTATCCGGTGTCCTGTGTGAATTTAAGTATGCTCTCTCTAATTCTCTCTTTCTGTCTTTCTCTCTCTCGGAGGATCTGAGCCCTAGGACCATGCCTCAGGACTACCTGACATGATGACTCCTTGCTGTCCCCAGTCCACCTGGCCGTGCTGCTGCTCCAGTTTCAACTGTTCTGCCTGTGATTATTATTATTTGACCATGCTGGTCATTTATGAACATTTGAACATCTTGGCCATGTTCTGTTCTAATCTCCACCAGGTACAGCCAGAAGAGGACTGGCCACCCCACAGAGCCTGGTTCCTCTCTAGGTTTCTTCCTATGTTTTGGCCTTTCTAGGGAGTTTTTCCTAGCCACCGTGCTTCTACACCTGCATTGCTTGCTGTCTGGGGTTTAAGGCTGGGTTTCTGTACAGCACTTTGAGATATTAGCTGATGTACGAAGGGCTATATAAATACATTTGATTTGATCATATCATTTAGGACCTTGACCGTGGCTGAGGTGCACCCATGACCAGCTCTGAAACCAGATTGCAGGAGGATGTTTTTGTGCTGGTCAAGGGCAGTCAGGTCTGGAGAGAACCCAGGGCTATATCTGTTATTGGTTCTACATTTTTTTAATGGAGCATGCTTTTTAAGATGGTGAGAAAGGCACTTTCAAAGAATAACTAGGCATCCTCTACTGACGGGATGAGGTCAGTATCCTTCCAAGATACCCGGGCAAGGTTGATTAGAAGGTTGATCTCTATCCATTGGGGTGGTAGGGTAGCCTAGTGGTTAGAGCGTTGGACTAGTAACCAAAAGGTTGCAAGTTCATATCCCCGAGCTGACAAGGTACAAATTTGTCATTCTGCCCCTGAACAGGCAGTTCACCCACTGTTCCTAGGCTGTCATTGAAGATAAGAATTTGTTCTTAACTGACTTGCCTAGTTAAATAAAGGTAAAAAAATACAAATAAAATAAAATCCTCTACCCTCCCTCTGTTGCTCTATTCTTCTCAACCCCTTCTCTACCTTCCCCCTGTTTCTCTTCTGAGTGCCCACACCATGTATACAGCTCAGATGACATTTGTGTTTTTTCCCTCCAAACCGTTTGACAGTTGTCAGTCTGAGTAAGGCTAACACACTCTGACGCTGGTGTTTAGCATTCATATGGCTCTGACTGACTAGCTCTGACTCTGACTCTGGGGAGGTTTTGGCTGCTTTTTCTAATGGAATTGTTTTTTTTCTAATGGAATTTAGCTTTTTCTAATGGAATTGTGTGTTCTTCTGGTCCCCACAAGAATAGTTAAACTCACATACACACACTCTCTGTCTCAGACTTGGCTATGTGGCCGCCAGAACCGGTGTTTGTATAATCGACTAGATCGTGATCCAATACAGCTGGGCAATTATTGCTCCGATTGCAAAGTCGCTCGTGCGCACACACACACACACACACACACACACACACACACACAATATCATCTTAATTGTGGGGCGGTCTGCTGGGATTAGGAGTAATTGGGCTGGGAATAAAATGTTATAAATCGATTTAATATTTCATCATTTACCTAACTGGTATCTCAGTTTAGTGGGGTAACAGGAACATATAGGAGATTGCAGCATCGACAGAGAATACAAGGATTACCAGCAGGACCAGTAACAACCAGTGCCACTGAACGAGTAATACTGTGTAGAATACTGCCCCCCAAGAGAAGACAGAGGCCCCTTTATTAGAGAGAGAAATAGAGAGAAAAGGATCACAGGAGGTTAGTGGGCTGGTGGTAATGACTGGAGAGGAAACACATTGGTTTCCATGGTTTCCAGGTGTTTGATGCCATTCCATTTCCTCCAGTCCGGCCGTTATTATGAGCTGTTCTCCCCTCAGCAGCCTCCACTGGTTGTACTGGTGGTTCTGAGAGAGAGAGAACAATCACAACTCTAGCTAAGACGGCTGTGGAAAACGAGGGACCTCTTAACATGGAGAGAGGAGAAAGAAAGTGAACGAAAATAGAGATCCTTGGGAGGGTCAATGTTTTCATGAATGGACGGAGAGACAAGCCTATATTGACCCCTGACATGGACAGAGAGACAAGCCGATATTGACTCCTTGAGATGGACGGAGAGAGCGAAAGAAAGAGATAGAGAGAGCGAGAAAACAGAAAAAGGGAAGCATCTCCAGATGCAGACAAACAGAAAGCCATTAGCAGTCCCCTTGGCTTGGACACAAAAGCACACACGCAGGGGAGAAACTTGGACGGGCAGAGAGCTGATCATCCAACACACTATAGGCCTCCGGGGTACAATATTACTCCCTTGAAGGAGAACTCTTGTTCCTGTAACATCTGGGGTGCGTTCAGCCTGACAACATTTTGGAACATTCAGTTAGAAATGTGTAATATAGACATAAAACAAATGCGCCTCTCCGACATGTAGACCAAGGAATCATGTTGGCTCTTTTCATGCCATTTCTATCTGCAACGTTCGACACATTTTGGCAACTGAGAGTGTCCCTGGTAGTCGAGAGGGAGGGAGGTGGACTAGAGCGAGGGAGGGAGGGAGGGAGGGAGAGAGAGAGGAGCAGGAGAGAGGAAAAGATGGAGAGAGGAGGAGAGGGAGAGAGGAGGAGAGGAAGAGAGGGAGGTGGAGCAGAGGGAGAGAGAGAGGAGGAGGAGAGGGAGCGGATAGAGAGAGAGGGATGGAAAGGGAGAGCTATATATATAGCCTCGCTATTGTAATTTTATTGCTGCTCTTTAATTATTTGTTCATTTTATTTCTTATTTTTGTAGGTATTTTTCTTAAGTTTACATTTCACTGTAATGTCTCACCTGTTGTATTCGGCGCATGTGACATACATTGTTTGATTTGATTTGATTGAAGATGGCTAGAGAGAGTGTGGAAGAGGGAAAAGAGAGAATGAAGGGGAGACAGAGATGAAGTTTAATTAACATCTAATCATGGAGTCATCTGTCGTTCAGTTTGATGTAATCTAATCTCTCTCACTCGCACACTTTATTTATAAAATGTTCCATTTCTATTCATCAAAGCTGGGACTGAAAGACAGCTTCCATCTCCATGCCACCCGCCTGTTAAATAGTCACCACTAGCTGGTCTCAGCCCAGAACCCTGCCCTGAACTTTAGTCAGTGTTCTAGCTGGTCTCAGCCCAGTACCCTGACCTGAACTTTAGTCAGTGTTCTAGCTGGTCTCAGCCCAGTACCCTGACCTGAACATTAGTCAGTGTTCTAGCTGGTCTCATCCCAGTACCCTGCCCTGAACTTTAGTCACTGGCACGAGCCGGCTACCACCCGGTTAATCAACCCTGCACTTTAGAGGCTGCTGCCCTACGTACATAGACATGGAACACTGGTCACTTTAATAATGTTTACATATATTCACATACAGTACCAGTCAAATGATTGGACACACCTACTTCTTCAAGTTTATTATATATATTTTTTTACTATATTTTACATTGTAGAATACTAATGAAGATATCAAAACTATGAAATAACACATGGAGTCTTGTAGTAACCAAAAAACTGTTAAACAAATTAAATATATTTTATATTTGAGTTTCTTCAAAGTAGCCACCCTTTGCCTTGGTGATAGCTTTGGACACTCTTGGCATTCCCTCAACCAGCTTCATGAGGTTGTCACCTGGAATGCATTTCAATTAACAGGTGTGCAAAGCTGTCACCAGCCCATCATTAGTTTATGAAATGAAAGTCAGTCAATGTGGAACATTTCAAGAACAAGTGCAGTCGCAAAAACCATCAAGAGCTATGATGAGGACTGCCACAGGAAAGGAAGACCCAAAATCAAATCAAATGTATTTGTCACATACACATGGTTAGCAGATGTTAATGCGAGTGTAGCGAAATGCTTGTGCTTCTAGTTCCGACAATGCAGTAATAACCAATGAGTAATTTAGAAAGATACACTGCTTCTTAATGCAATCGCTTTGTCACATTTATTTTTAACGTTACAGATATCGTTAGCTATTCAATAATCTGAGACGGCGCTCAGACGTAAGCAATATTTCTCTGCAATGTTGGAGTCAACAGAAACACAAAATTACAACATAAATATTCCCTTACCTTTGATGGTCTTTGATCAGAATGTAGTGGAAGGAGTCATACTTACCCAAAACAGTGTTTGGATTCAAGTTGTGTGTCTTTGTATTAGCAAATGCGACAAATTCCAGCTGAAATGCATCCAAATTACTTCTGGTCTCGAGGGGTTGCGCATCAAAACTTCAAAATGACATATTATATGTCGACTAAACTGGTCAAACTAAGTGCAGAATCAAGCTTTAGGATGTTATTAACGTACAAAACAATTCTCAAATCGACCTGACAAACTGTATTCTTCTCGGGCAAGATGGAACAAAGGGCGCTCTGTGGGCAACGCGCGCCTGAAAGTGCATGTATTTTCTCACGACACCCAGTATTTTGCCTGCCAAAGGGTCAAATCTCGCCGGATTTGCACAATTAAACTCTCTACTGATAGCAGAAATCTAGCGGAAGACATAGAAACTGATCCCAGATCCATAGCTGGTTGGGAAGGGTGGGGGCGATGACGTCAAAGTTGGCCCAACTTTCCTGAAAAATAGTTTGGGAGATTGGCAGCCCTTTGAGTTCTGCTATACATACAGACATCATTCAAACGGTTTTAGAAGCTTTAGAGTGTTTTCTATTCAATAATAATAATAATAATAATAATAATTATTATTATTATTATTATTATTATTACATGCATATATTAGCAATTTTGGACAGATTTTTTTCCAGTTTACTATGGGCACGCAATTCATCCAAAGGGGGCAGTATTGTCCCGAGCCTTAACAGGTTACTAACTAACAATACCAAAACTACTACCGTATACACACAAGTGTAAAGGGATAAAGAATATGTACATAAAGATATGAATGAGTGACGGTACAGAGCGGCATATGCTAGATGCAGTAGATGGTATCGAGTACAGCATATACATATGAGATGAGTATGTAAACAAAGTGGCATAGTTTAAAGTGGCTAGTGATACATGTATTACATAAAGATGCAGTAGATGGAGTACAGTATATACGTATACACATGCAATGAATAATGTAGGGTATGTAAACATTATATTAGGTAACATTGTTTAAAGTGGCTAATGATATATTTTACATCAATTCCCATTATTAAAGTGGCTGAAGTTGAGTCAGTGTGTTGGCAGCAGCCACTCAATGTTAGTGGTGGCTGTTTAACAGTCTGATGGCCTTGAGATAGAAGCTGTTTTTCAGTCTCTCTGTCCCAGCTTTGATGCACCTGTACTGACCTCGCCTTCTGGATGACAGCGGGGTGAACAGGCAGTGGCTCGGGTGGTTGTTGTCCTTGATGATCTTTATGGCCTTCCTGTGACATCGGGTGGTGTAGGTGTCCTGGAGGGCAGGTAGTTTGCCACCGGTGATGCGTTGTGCAGACCTCACTACCCCCTGGAGAGCCTTACGGTTGTGGGTGGAGCAGTTGCCATACCAGGCGGTGATACAGCCCGACAGGATGCTCTCGATTGTGCATCTGTAGAAGTTTGTGAGTGCTTTTGGTGACAAGCCAAATTTCTTCAGTCTCCTGAGGTTGAAGAGGCGCTGATGCGCCTTCTTCACGATGCTGTCTGTGTTGGTGGACCAATTCAGTTTTTCTGTGATGTGTACGGCGAGGAACTTAACTTACTACCCCCAGAGTTACCTCTTCTGCAGAAGATAAATTCATTGGAGTTACCAACCTCAGAAATTGCAGCCCAAATAAATGCTTCATAGAGTTTAAGTAACAGACACATCTCAGCATCAACTCTTCAGAGGAGACTGTGAATCAGGCCTTCGTGGTCGAACTGCTGTAAAGAAACCACTACAAAAGGGCACCAACAAGAATAAGAGACTTGCTTGAGCCAAGAAACATGAGCAATGGACATTGGACCATTGGATATCTGTCCTTTGGTCTGATGAGTCCAAATTTGAGATTTTTTATTCCAACCACCGTGTCTTAGTGGGACTATCACTTGTTTTTCAACAGGACAATGAACCAACACACCTCCAGGCTGTGTAAGGGCTATTTGACCAAGAAGGAGATTGATGGAGTGACCTGGCCTCCACAATCACCCAACCTCAACCCAATTGAGATGATTTGGGATGACTTGGTATGCAGAGGGAAGGAAAAGCAGCCAACAAGTGCTCACGTTACGTAGATTAGGCCAGAAGGCTATACTGGAACACCTGACCTCTATCACGTAGAGTAGGCCAGAAGGCTATACTGGAAAACCTAACCTCTATCACGTAGAGAAGGCCAGAAGGCTATACTGGAAAACCTAACCTTTATCACGTAGAGTAGGCCAGAAGGCTATACTGGAAAACCTAACCTCTATCACGTAGAGTAGGCCAGAAGGCTATACTGGAAAACCTAACCTCTATCACGTAGAGTAGGCCAGAAGGCTATACTGGAAAACCTAACCTCTATCACGTAGAGAAGGCCAGAAGGCTATACTGGAAAACCTAACCTCTATCACGTAGAGTAGGCCAGAAGGCTATACTGGAAAACCTGACCTCTATCATGTAGAGAAGGCCAGAAGGCTATACTGGAAAACCTAACCTCTATCACGTAGAGTAGGCCAGAAGGCTATACTGGAAAACCTAACCTCTATCATGTAGAGTAGGCCGGAAGGCTATACTGGAAAACCTAACCTCTATCACGTAGAGTAGGCCGGAAGGCTATACTGGAAAACCTAACCTCTATCACGTAGAGTAGGCCGGAAGGCTATACTGGAAAACCTAACCTCTATCACGTAGAGTAGGCCGGAAGGCTATACTGGAAAACCTAACCTCTATCAAAATGAAAAGATGGTGGAGCCGCAAAAGTTCTTCTGTGCTTCAGGGTGTTTATTTACGGAGTGATTCCTGACCAAAAACAAAACAACAGGACTGCCATCAAACGTATACCTTATGGGACAGCTGAAAACAATGCTGCCCCATTTACAGCTCAATCCAAAATGGCCTCCACATGAACTGAAAGAGAGGCTCCTTTTGTAGAGCTAGCCCCTCCCCTCAGAACAATTAACACTAATTAATTAAGCAATTACCTATACAAACCTACATTTTCCATTTAACTAAACATACTAAAGTATATCCATTGCAACACGTTTTTTAAACAATATCACCACATAACATTTACAAAATGATATCACTACTGACAGTGTCTTTCAATATGCACATTTAAATTAATGAGCCATTTGGGACAGGCACTACACATTCAGCCCAATTCCCTCCTTATCCAGCATACCCGGAAGCTACAGAGATGGAGAGAGAAAGGAACAGAACAAACAAACAACAAACGCGCTCATCCATAACATCAATAAGTAAAATACATATTGCTTATATTAAATATGAACATTGACATAAGTGTGACATGTATTCACTAAGACAGAGAAATTAACTTGTGTGTCGACCCACATTGTTAACTTATCTTATAATGGAGCAGGGAGGAGTGATTAATGTGTGCGTGCGTTAATTAACCAAATGGTGCCCGCACCAGTGACGGACTTCTACGTCACATTACCTTCCTCCTCTCCTGAAGCGACCATGTTCGGGAGCCTTGATAGGTAGTCTGCTGTGACGGTCACCTTTCCTGCCTTGTGACGGACACAGAACCTGAAGGGCTAGAGCTCCAGATACCACCTGGTCACACGAGAATTACAGTCCTTCATGGCCTGGATCCAGGTCAGGGCTTTGTGGTCCGTGTGCAGGTCAAATTCCTCCCCCCCCCCAAGAAGGTAGTAACGGAGACTATCTAGGGCCCACTTTATAGCCAGGCACTCCTTCTCGATTGTAGAATATCCGGTTTCCCTGGACAACAGCTTCCGACTCAGGTACAGCACGGGAAGCTCTTCTCCTGGGAATGAGCACAGTCGGTTTTTCAGTATCATGAAGGCTTCCCCTCACTCCTGAGTCCACTTCACAGGGTTGCTGGCCACCTTTGAAGTGAGGTTGGTCAGAGGGACAGCGATGGTCGAAAACTGTGGAATGAATCTCCTGTACCACCCTGCCAGACCTAGGAAGGACTTCACCTGTGTCTTGGTTCTGGGTTGAGGACTGTTCCTGTTGGACTCCACTTTGTCCACCCGAGGCCGAACTTCACCCTTACCCAGCTGGTAACCCAGGTACTTTGTCTCCTGTTTCACCCACTCACACTTCAGGAGGTTAAGCGTGAGGCCTGCATCAGGGATCTTCCCCATGACTCTGCTAAGATGCTGTATGTGCTCCTCCCAGGAGTGGCTGTAGATCACCACATCATCCAAGTAAGCAGCACATTAATCGTCACAGTCCTGGAGGACCTTGTCCATCAGCCTCTGGAAAGTCGCAGGGGCCCCATGAAGGCCAAACGGCATGACCTTGAACTGGAACAGGCCCATTGGCGTCCGGAATGCAGTGTAGGCCTTGGATTGTTCATCCAGGGGCACCTGCCAGTACCCTTTGCAGAGATCCAATGTGGTGATGTAATGAGCTCTACCTATTCTCTCCAGTAAGTCATCAATGCGAGGCATGGGATAGGCATCAAACTGGGAGATGGCATTCACCTTACGGAAGTCCATGCATACGCACAAAGGCCCATCCTTCTTTGGGACAATGACAATAGGGCTGCTCCATTCACTTGAAGATGGCTCGACAGCATCCATTTCTATCATGGCAGAAAGGGTAACCACTTATCCCAGTCTTCACCAGTGTCAGCCACAAACTTCCTCATCATGTTCTTGAGCATTTGGTTGAATCTCTCTACGAGCCCATCCGTTTGCGGGTGGTAGGGAGTGGTCCTCAAGCCTTTAATGCCCAGCTGTTGGTGGAGTTGAACCATCAGTCGCGAGGTGAAGTTTGTCCCTTGGTCCGTCAGGATTTCATCTGGGATTCCTACACGAGAGAAGAACTGAACAAGAGCACTGATTATTTTTGGTGTGGTTATGGAACGGAGTGGGAAGGCTTCTGGGAACCGGGTGACATAGTCACAGATCACCAATATATACTTGTGACCTGCACTACTCTTCTCCAAGGGTCCAACAATGTCCATTGCAATTCTCTTGAATGGGGTAGTGATAACTTGCAGTCAACATAGAGGAGCCCGGTCAGACCTATGGACAGCACTGGTTTTCTGGCACGTGGGGCATGATTTACAGTAGGTTTGTACATCAGTATACATGTAGGGCCAAAAGAAATGGGAGCCTAAGATAGGTCTTATGTTGCCCTAGATGACCTGCCCATGGAACTGTATGTGCAAGGTTGAGAACAAGTGGTCTACAGGTAGATGGCACCACCAACTTCCTGCTATCTGCCTCTGACCCAAGGTAGAATATGTGGTTGTCTACTGTGTAAATCCCCCCACATGAAGATTGACTGTCCCCAGCTAAGGCCTTGTCAAACAATCATTTCAAGGTTGCATCAGACTTCTGCAGTGTAGCAAAATTTTGCGGAACATCCCATTGTACCTCTAACCCAGACACATCAGCAACAGGTACAGGGGTTCCCACATACTTCTCATATGTGGGAACTCCTTTGACTGTTGGAAAAGCATTCCAGGTGAAGCTGGTTGAGAGAATGCCAAGAGTGTGCAAAGCTGTCATCAAGGTAAAGGGTGGCTGCTTTGAAGAATCAAAAATATAAAATACAACACTTTTTTTGGATACTACATGATTCCATATGTGTTATTTAATTGTTTGATTTTGAAGTCGGAAGGAGATGGTTCCTCAATGCGGAATAAAGTGAATGAATTAAATCGGGTGTTGGAGGAGATGCTACCCAATGGGTGAAGACAACAGTCCCTGTGGATGTCTGGACTATCTCTATGCCTGTGAGGTGTTCTCGTTTTTCCAGCGATAGGTTCATCCTCGGCTGCCTGTCATCTCATATTATTCCTGATAATCCTCTTTGTCTTTTGGAGTCCCAGGAAAAGCTATACTGGGACTACAGCAGGTTGTTGTATACATATTTCAAGCATTTTATTAACTACTACAGCTTGCTGTTGCTTGTTGAACGTAAAATACAGAAACCAAAATACCTCGGGCGTAATCATTATGCCAATTCTGTTGCAAAAACATTTCTTAAACAGATGCAAATGGAATGAAACGGGGAGAGACCGCCTCATTAATAGGCCTACAGTATGCAGTAGGATGTTTTGATCAATGGATTGACGGGTGTGGAACGATATACTTTAGTGTAGTGTGGATGCTCGCCAACATTTCATACTTATTTATAATTGACCATTATAGTGATCATCCTTGGTGTGGATGGCTCTTAACACTTAAATTGGTAAATGCCACTTTCTAGCAGATAACATATGGTATAAATGCAGCACTGGTTATCATCAATCCAGGCTGCATCAATAAAACATGTAAAAATCAATCATGGGTTGACTGTAATGTAATAGTCTAAGAAAAAGGGATTTAATATTCCCTGCTATTTTATTTAGTGCTCATTTTGTATGAGTAGGGTTACATGTTTTTTTTAAACGTTTGGGAAGGAAAGGTTCAAATATATTTTCCTCGGGGGGGGCATACATTTTCATTACCTCCAGGTACCCTCAATGTAAATAATGACAACTCCCTTCCAGGCTGATATGGGTTGATTATCAGGGTTGCTAATTGTGCCTAATTTTTCACAGAAATGCCTCAACTTTCTCTCGCTCTTTCACACTGAATCCCTCTCCCTTTCCCGTTCTCATGCTTTCTCCTTTAGTCTAATAATCAACTTTCCCTTTCACACCCTGTCTTTCAACCTTTCACAACCTCTCTTTCATCCTTTCACACCCTCTCTTTCACCCTCTCTTTCATCCTTTCACACCCTCTCTTTCATCCTTTCACCCCCTCTCTTTCAACCTTTCACACCCTCTCTTTCACCCTCTCACACCCTCTCTTGCATCCTTTCCCACCCTCTCAATCACTCAATCACATACAATAACTTCACTACACACACACACAATGACTTCACTACACACACACACACACACACACACACACACACACACACACACACACACACACACACACACACACACACACGGTTCAAAAAACAATTATGTTTTATTTATACAACCGTGAGTGAGAGTGTCATTGTTTTTTATTTAACATGTTGTGTTATGCTAAAAAAAATCAAACATGATAGTGGTGAGTGATGATGTCTTGTGAAAGACTCACATGTTGACTAAGTCAGTAGTTCTCAACTCTCGCGCAACATTTCAACGTCCTGCTACTCATGCCAGGAATATAGTATATGCATATGATAAGTATGTGTGTATAGAAAACACTCTGAAGTCTCTAAAACTGGTTAAATCGTGTCTGTGGCTATAACAGAACGTGTTTATGAGTAAAAATCCCAGGGAAAACTGTTCACCAAAAACAGAAAAGAAATATTCATCCGCCAGTCAATGTATTGTCTCAGGTGACAGAAAAAAAACGAGGATCCCATTACAATGCCTACAGCTTCCACACGATGTCGCCAGTACTGGCATTTTATGGCTGCTTTATCCTTGGTTAGATGACGTATAGGCACTTCCTGTCTTGAGGCGCACCGCAGGATGTTATGAAAGTGTAAACATGGAGGATGATTTCAAGACTTGCTGCTATCGAATACAGATCGCCCCGTGATCAATTTGATAGATTATTAACGTTTATTAATACCTAAAGTTTGTTTAGAAAAGTAGTTTGAAGTGATTTGTAAAAGTTTATAGGCAACTTTTGTAATTTTAAAAGTGACTTTGCGTCTTGTAAATGGGAATTTTCCTGGATCAGACCGGCCTTCATTAAATGACATTTTGGGTATACAATGACGGATTTTATCGGGAAAAAGACCCAATTGTGATGTTTATGGGACATATAGGAGTGCCAACAGAGAAGCTCGTCAAAGGTAATGAATGTTTTATATTTTATTTCTGCATTTTGTGTAGCGCCGGCTACCGCAAAATCTGTTGTTTAGGTGACGTTCTGGTATTTTGGGGGGTGCATGCTATCAGGTAATAGCTTGTCATGCTTTCGCCAAAAGCATTTTACAAATCTGACATGTTAGCTATATTCACAACGAGTGTGGCTTGATTTGAGTACCCTGGATGTGAATTTTAATGAAAGTTTGAGTTTTAACGAGTACAATTAGTTGGCGCTCTGGAATTTCCACTCATTTGGTTCCTGTACAGGAACCAACTCCTGAAGAAGTTTTAAACCAAAATAAATAAATACCTGTGTGGTTCTGCAAATAATCTTTGAGATTGATAAAGGGAAGAACAAGGGTCCATGTAGCACCAAAAAGGGTTCCCTTAATGGTTACAAGCCAAATAACCCTTACCTGGCACTATATACAACTATTTGTTTCTAGTGTTTATGTGTACATCCCCTTGGACCAAAGCTGTTAATACCTGAAAATGTACCTCCACTTCACGGTATACCTGTTGTAGGAAGACTAGTGCTGTCTGACTGTCAGCAATACACCATTTGACCCAGAGAAGCATAGGATAAAGGTTACTCTGGGTTGCTCCCTAGGGAGTGTACTAGGTAGTGGATCGGGTACATGGAGGAGGTTGTTAGGGGGGTTAAGTGTCTGTGGCAGGTGTTGAAGGTGCCCTTGGGGTGCTGGTATTTGGGAGGGAGCGGGAGGGGTGGTAGGGAGGGAGTCTGGGGGTTAGTTTGGGGTGATTTTGGAGGGAAGGAGAATGGGAAACGAGGGGAAGAAAGGAGAGGAATGGCCGATAAGGAGAGTACTCAAGAGAGAAGAGAAGAGAAGACAAGAGAGGAGAGGAGATGAGAGAAGAGGCAAAATAAGAAGAGGACTCAGGAGAGGAGAGGCAAAATAAGGAGAGGGCTCAGGAGAGGAGGAAAGAGGGAAAGAAAGGGTTGAGTAGAGGACAGAGTGCTGTATCTTCTAACAGCAAAACAATGGAGTCTGATTCTCTAACAAGACCTCTGAGACACCAACAGACTGCTTTCTCTTCCTCTCTCCTCTCTCTCCTCTCACTCCTCTATCCCCCTGCCTTATCTTCCTCTCTCCTCTCACTCCTCTACCTCCCTGCCCTCCCTTCCTCACCTCTCACTCCTCCTCTATCCCCCTGCCCTCCCTTCCTCTCCTCTCACTCCTCTTCTATCCCCCTGCCTTCCCTTCCTCTCCTCTCACGCCTCTATCCCCCTGCCTTATCTTCCTCTCTCCTCTCTCTCCTCTCACTCCTCCATCCCCCTGCCCTCACTTCCTCTCCTCTCACTCCTCCATCCTCCTGCCCTCACTTCCTCTCCTCTCACTCCTCCATCCTCCTGCCCTCACTTCATCTTCACGAATCCTGGCTAACAAGTTGAATCAGCAATACAACATAGTTTTACTATTTACTATTGTTTATTTACTAAATACCTAACTAATCACACAGAATTACATTTACAAAGAATGAATCATACCTTGATTACAAATTACGTCCCTAGCGGGCGGAACAGATATGACAGCTTGTTACACAAAAGAAAAGGGGCTGGGTTTGAGTGAAAGAGCGGGAAGACTGAGGGACAAAGGGAGAAGCTGTGCTATCATAAATACAGCATCTTATGCATTCTAAATGACCTCCCATTTGGAAAAGGAAAATGCAATAGATATTTACTCCGAGCTGTGCTTCAGTAGGTTGGTGGTAGATGGAAGGCCGTGTTGCCAAACCGAGTCCTTTGTCCTTTGAAGACTGTCTCTGGTGGTCAATTGGAAACGTTGTAGTAACGTCGTTGTGTAGTAGACGGGATACTCTGTCTGTTCTTTCCTAGCCCACATTTGGAGCTGCTGTTTCTAACTCAACGGCTAGGAGGTATCACTTCTGTAGTGAATAAGAGTTCAAAGTTCATACCATTCGCAACCAAAGCTCACGCTGAGATTGGCTTAGTTCTGTAGTTGACATGTTAGTCCTTTTAACGCAGAGGCTGCAGACCTCACGTACTTGGAACAGGAGGTTACATTTTCATCAAGGATTTATATAGTGGAATGAGAAGGGTGTGTCTGAAAAGTTTTATAACCCATGTCTCTTCACAGGGGCGGCCCACTGATTGAGCAGAGCCCTAACCTTATGAAAACCCAAATCTCTCATTCGAAAGCTAAAATTACATTTCATCTCTTCACCAATAATTTTATATTCAAACATTTAAATTGAACAACAATTCCATGTAACTCCAAAAACTACAATGTGCAGACTTTCCAGAGTTTACATCATCCTGTCATTGATGAGAATGTCTCAGATGACAACCGAACTGACATCATATTCATTAAATACCACTGCATATGTTCAATTGGTCGGATTACCAGAATATAGTTAATTTCCCCCACCTTCTGATGTTCCCAGAATCTCTATGTTAACCAAGGGGTTTTCAAACGTCACATCAGTAGGGTAGAGAGAGAAATGGGGGTGAGAGGTATTTATGACTGTCATAAACCTAAGCCCAGGCCAACGTCATGACACTCCTCTATCCCCCTGCCCTCCCTTCATCTCCTCTCACTCCTCTATTCCCCCTGCCCTCCCATCTCCTTCTCTCACTCATCTATCCCCCTGCCCTCCCATCTCCTCCTCTCACTCCTCCATCCCCCTGCCCTCCCTTCCTCTCCTCTGCCTCCTCCCCTATCCCCCTGCCCTCCCTTCCTCTCCTCTCACTCCTCCATCCCCCTGCCCTCCCTTCCTCTCCTCTCACTCCTCTACCCCCCTGCCCTCCCTTCCTCTCATCTCACTCTTCTATTCCCCTGCCCTCCCTTCCTCTCCTCTCACTCCTCTACCCCCTTCCCTGCCCTCCCATCTCCTTCTCTCACTCCTCCATCCCCCTGCCCTCCTTTCCTCTCCTCTCACTCCTCTATTCCCCCTGCCCTGCCCTCCCTTCCTCTTCTCTCACTCCTCCATCCCCATGCCCTCCCTTCCTCTCCTCTCACTCCTCCTCCATCCCCCTGCCCTCCTTTCCTCTCCTCTCACTCCTCCTCCATCCCCCTGCCCTCCCTTCCTCTCCTCTGCCTCCTCCCCTATCCCCCTGCCCTCCCTTCCTCTCCTCTCACTCCTCCATCCCCCTGCCCTCCCTTCCTCTCCTCTGCCTCCTCCCCTATCCCCCTGCCCTCCCTTCCTCTCCTCTCCTCTCACTCCTCCATCCCCCTGCCCTCCCTTCCTCTCCTCTCACTCCTCTACCCCCTGCCCTCCCTTCCTCTCATCTCACTCTTCTATTCCCCTGCCCTCCCTTCCTCTCCTCTCACTCCTCTACCCCCCTGCCCTGCCCTCCCATCTCCTTCTCTCACTCCTCCATCCCCCTGCCCTCCTTTCCTCTCCTCTCACTCCTCTATTCCCCCTGCCCTGCCCTCCCTTCCTCTTCTCTCACTCCTCCATCCCCATGCCCTCCCTTCCTCTCCTCTCACTCCTCCTCCATCCCCCTGCCCTCCTTTCCTCTCCTCTCACTCCTCCTCCATCCCCCTGCCCTCCCTCCCTCTCCTCTCACTCCTCTATCCCCCTGACGTCCCTTCCTCTTCTCTCACTCCTCTATTCCCTCTGCCCTGCTTCCTCTTTTCTCACTCCTCTACCCTCCTGCATTCCCTTCCTCGCTCCTCGCTCCTCTATCCCCCTGCCCTCCCTTCCTTTCCTCTCACTCCTCCTCTATCCCTCTAACCTCCCTTACTCTCCTCTCTTGATCCCCTCTCTCTCTTTCTCGTCAACTCCCTTCCCTCCACTATTTTCTCATTCACTTTTCTCCCATAATCCTCTCTTACCTTTTATTCTCCTTTTTATCTCAACCACTTTCCTCCCTTACCTCTCTTTCCCTTGTGTCCTTTTCTGAGCTGTAGGTGTTCTCAGAACTACCCAGCATGCAACAGCCGGACTTGCCCCTACCTGCTTTCCTCTCTCCTTCCTCCTATCCCCCCTGTTGTCCATTTCTGTCTGGGGATCTCATTGGGAATATTAGTGGTTGTGTGTGTGTGTGTGTGTGTGTGTGTGTGTGTGTGTGTGTGTGTGTGTGTGTGTGTGTGTGTGTGTGTGTGTGTGTGTGTGTGTGTGTGTGTGTGTGTGTGTGTGTGTGTGTGTGTGTGTGTGTGTGTGTGTGTGTGTGTGTGTGTGTGTGTGTGATAGCAATTGTATTGCACTCTGTTAATCGCCTGCTGAGCCTATCGACCAGTCAGTGGCCAGACATAGTTTGATTGACAGCTCCAGACATTCTAGCAGATGTCTCCATTTATCCTTCCTTCATGATTACACTCCTCCAATCAAGTGCTATCATCATCAAGTCTCTCCATCCATCCATAATTCACATTCTAGTTCTCTTTAAGGAAAAGGAGGGATGACGGGAGGGAAGAAGGGAGGGATGACGGGATGGAGTTATGAAGGGAGAGAGAGGGATGAAGGGAAGAGGGATGAAGGGCGGGAGGGAGGTTCGGGAGAGGAATGAAGAGCGGGATGGAGATCCTCTCTCTCTCTCTCTCTCTCTCTCTCTCTCTCTCTCTCTCTGTCTCTCTCTCTCCAGTTCTAATCCACATCAGATCCTCTCTCTCTCTCTCTCTCTCTCTCTCTGTGTGTCTCCAGTTCTAGTCCACATCAGACCCTCTCTCTCTCGGTCTCTCCAGTTCTAGTCCTCATCAGATCCCCCTCTCTCTCTCTCTCTCCAGCTCTAGTCCACATCAGATCCTCCCTCTCTCCCTCTCTCTCTTACTCTCTCTCTCTCTCTTTCTCTGTGTCTCCAGTTCTAGTCCACATCAGACCCTCCCTCTCTCTCTCTCTCTCTCTCTCTCTCTCTCTCTCTCTCTCTCTCTCTCTCTGTGTCTCCAGTTCTAGTCCACATCAGACCCTCTCTCTCTCGGTCTCTCCAGTTCTAGTCCTCATCAGATCCTCTCTCTCTCTCTCTCTCTCTCTCTCTCTCTCTCCAGTTCTAGTCCTCATCAGATCCTCTCTCTCTGTCTCTCTCTCTCTCTCTCCAGTTCTAGTCCTCATCAGATCCTCTCTCTCTGTCTCTCTCTCTCTCTCCAGTTCTAGTCCTCATCAGATCCTCTCTCTCTCCCCCCTACCCCCCCCCTCTCTCTCTCTCTCTCTCTCTCTCTCTCTCTATCTCAGTCTCTCCAGTTCTTGTCCTCCTCAGATCCTTTCTCAATTCAATGCAAGGGGCTTAATTGGCATGGGAAACATGTGTTAACCTCTTACATCTATGGGGGCGCTATTTCATTTTTGGATGAAAAACGTTCCCGTTTTAAACAAGATATTTTGTCACAAAAAGATGCTCGACTATGCATATAATTGATACCATTCGAAAGAAAACACTCTGACGTGTCCAGAAATACCAAGATATTCTCTGTGCGTGCCCTAGAACGTGAGCTTCAGGCAAAACCAAGATGAGATGGCATCCAGGAAATGACAAGGATTTTGAGGCTCTGTTTTCCATTGTCTCCTTATATGGCTGTGAATGCGAGAGGAGTGAGTCAACCCTTTCTGTCGTTTCTCCAAGGTGTCTGCAGCATTGTGACGTATTTGTGGGCAGATCATTGGAAGATTGACCATAAGAGACCACATTTACCAGGTGTCCGCCCGGTGTCCTGCGCCGAAATTGGTGCGCAAAAGTCACCTGCCAGTATTTTTCCATGCGATACAGAGAGGAAAGCAAGCTTCCACGAACTGCATATCAATGAAGAGATATGTGAAAAAACACCTTGAGGATTGATTCCAAACAACGTTTGCCATGTTTCGGTCGATATTATGTAGTTAATCCGGAAAAGTTTTACGTTGTAGGTGACTGAATTTTCGGTTCGTTTCGGTAGCCAGACGCAATGTAGAAAACGGAACGATTTCTCCTACACAGACGCTTTCAGGAAAAACTGCGCATTTGATATGTAACTGAGAGTCTCCTCATTGAAAACATCAGAAGCTCTTCAAAGGTAAATTATTTTATTTATTTGGTTATCTGGTTTTTGTGAAAATGTTGCGTGCAAAATGCTACTCAAAATGCTATGCTAGCTTTGCATACTCTTACACAAATTAGTCAATTTCTATGGTTCAAAAGCATATTTTGAAAATCTGAGATGACAGTGTTGTTAAGAAAAGTCTAAGCTTGAGAGCAGACGCATTATTTTCATTTTATTTGCGATTTTCAGAAATCGTTAACGTTGCGTTATGCTAATGAGCCTGAGGCTTTAGTCACAAACCCGGATCCGGGATGGGGAGTTTCAAGAAGTTAACATTGCCAATGCAAGTGAGGTAGATAATATACAAAAGTGAAATAAACAATAAAAATTAACAGCAAACATTATACACACAGAAGCTTCAAAACAACAATTATGTATATATACAGTGTTGTAACAATGTACAAATGGTTAAAGTACACAAGGGAAAATAAATAAGCATAAATATGGGTTGTATTTACAGTGGTGTTTGTTCTTCACTGGTTGCCCTTTTCTTGCGGCAATAGGTCACAAATCTTGCTGCTGTGATGGCACACTGTGGCATTTCACACCAGTAGATACGGGAATTTATCAAAATGTGGTTTATTTTCAAATTATTTGTGGATCTATGTAATCTGAGGGATATACAGTTGTGTTAAAAAGTTTGGGCACCCCTCTGAGGCTGCATAATAATTTACTCTGTCGTCACAGAAAATGATCACAGTGGCATGCCATTCATTTTCTAATAAAAGCTGAGTACTGGGGTATTGACCAGAAAAATATTTTTAGTGTTGCAATATTAAGTTGTTTGAAGGGAAATCAGATGTGAAAAATAGGCTGTGCAAAAATGTGGGCACCCTGTAACTACTTAGCACTGATTAATTGGAACACAGAATTGGTTTAGTGAGCTCATTAAGCCTTGAACTTCATAGACAAGTGCATCCAATCATGAGAAGTGGTATTTAAGGTGGCCAATTGCAAGTTGTTGTTCTCTTTGACTCTCCTCTGAAGAGTGGTAACATGGGGGCCTCAAAACAACTCTCAAATGACCTGAAAACAAAGATTGTTGAACATTATGGTTTAGAGGAAGGCTACAAAAAGCTATCGCAGAGATTTAAGCTGTGTGTGTCCACTGTGAGGAACATAGTGAGGAAATGGAAGACCACAGGCACAGTTCTTGTTAAGGCCAGAAGTGGCAGGCCAAGTAAAATATCGGAGAGGCAAAGGATGGTGAGAATGGACAAAAACAGCCCACCTCCAAGACCTACATCATCATCTTGCTGCAGATGGTGTCACTGTGCATCATTCAACAATTTGGCGCACTTTGCACAAGGTGAAGCTGTATGGGAGAGTGATGCGGAAGAAGCCTTTTCTTCACACACGCCACAGAGTCGCTTGAGGTATGCAAACGCACATTTGGACAAGCCAGCTTCATTTTGGAATAAGGTGCTGTGGACTGATGAAACAAAGATTGAGTTATTTGGTCATAACAAGGGATGTTGTTCATGGCGGTAAAAGAACACAGCATTCCAAGAACCCCCACAGTAAAATTAGGTGGGGGTTCAATCATGCTGTGGGGCTGTGTGGCAAGTGCCGGTACTGGGAATCTTGTTAAAGTTGTAGGTCGTATGGATTCCACTCAATGTCAGCAGATTCTTGGGAATAACGTTGAAGAATCAGTCACAAAGTTGAAGTTACGCCGGGGCTGGATATTTGAAGAAGACAACGACCCAAAACACTGCTCAAAATCTACCCGGGCATGTATGCAGAGGAACAAGTACAATGTTCTGGAATGGCCATCCCAGTCCCCAACCTGAATATCATTGAGAATCTGTGGGATGATTTGAAGCGGGCTGTCCATGCTCAGCAACCATCAAACATCTAACTGAACTGGAGACGTTTTGTAAGGAGAAATTGTCCAAAATACCTTCATCCAGAATCCAGACACTCATTAGAGGCTATGGGAAGCGTCTAGATGCTGTTATTTTAGCAAAAGGAGGCTCTACTAAATATTGATGTGATTTTTCTATTGGGGTGCCCAAATTTATGCACCTAATTTATGCATCTAATTTTGTGTTGATGCATATTGCACATTTTCTGTTAATCCAATAAACCTCATTTCACTACTAAAATATCACTGTGTCCATCAGTTATTTGATAGATCAAAATTAAATTGCTGATCCAAACACCCAATTATTTATAAATGGAAATCATGGAAATTGTCAGGGGTGCCAAAACTTTTTCATACGACTGTGCTTTGGCAAAGTGGGTGGGGTTATATCCTTTCCTGTTTGGCCCTGTCCTGGGGTTTCCTCGGATGGGGCCACAGTGAGTACTTCTCCTGTCCAATTCGGTGTCCTGTGTGAATCTAAGTGTGCGTTCTCTAATTCTCTCCTTCTCTCGGAGGACCTGAGCCCTAGGACCATGCCCTAGGACTACCTGACATGATGACTCCTTGCTGTCCCCAGTCCACCTGGCCGTGCTGCTGCTCCAGTTTCAACTGTTCTACCTTATTATTATTATTATTCGACCATGCTGGTCATTTATGAACATTTGAACTTCTTGGCCATGTTCTGTTTTAATCTCCACCCGGCACAGCCGGAAGAGGACTGGCCACCCCACATATGCTCTCTCTAATTCTCTTTCTTTCTCTCTCTCGGAGGACCTGAGCCCTAGGACCATGCTCCAGGACTACCTGACATGATGACTCCTTGCTGTCCCCAGTCCACCTGGCCGTGCTGCTGCTCCAGTTTCAACTGTTCTGCCTTATTATTATTCGACCATGCTGGTCATTTATGAACATTTGAACATCTTGGCCATGTTCTGTTATAATCTCTACCCGGCACAGCCAGAAGAGGACTGGCCACCCCACATAGCCTGGTTCCTCTCTAGGTTTCTTCCTAGGTTTTGGCCTTTCTAGGGAGTTTTTCCTAACCACCATGCTTCTACACCTGCATTGCTTGCTGTTTGGGGTTTTAGGCTGGGTTTCTGTACAGCACTTTGAGATATCAGCTGATGTACAAAGGGCTTTATAAATAAATTTGATTTGACTGTATGTGTCTCCAATATTGTCATACATTGGGCAGGAGGTTAGGAAGTGCAGCTCAGTTTCCACCGCATTTTGTGGTCAGTGTGCAAATAGCCTGTCTTCTCTTGAGAGCCTTGTCTGTCTATGGTGGCATTTCTCAATAGCAAGGCTATGCTCACTGAGTCTGTACATACTCAAAGCTCTCCTTGAGTTTGGGTCAGTCACAGTGGTCAGGTATTCTGCCACTGTGTATTCTCTGTTTAGGGCCAAATAGCATTCGAGTTCGCTCTGTTTTTTTTTTGTTAATTCTTTCCAATGTGTCAAGTAATTATATGTATGTTTTCTCATGATTTGCATGGGTCTAATTGTGCTGCTGTCCTGGGACTCTGTGGGGTGTGTTTGTGAAGAGAGCCCCAGGACCAGCTTGCTTAGGGGGCTCTTCTCCAGATTCATCTCTCTGTAGGTGATGGCCTAGTTATGGAAGATTTGGGAATCGCTTCCTTTTAGGTGGTTGTAGAATTTAACGTCACTTTTCTGTATTATGATAATTAGTGGGTATCAGCCTAATTCTGCTCTGCATGCAATATTTGGTGTTCTACGTTGTACACTGAGAATATTTTTGAAGATGTCTCATTTTGGTGGAAGATGTCCGATTTTGTGAATTCTTGGTTGGTGAGCGGAACCCAGACCTCACAACCATAAAGGGCAATGGGTTCTATGACTTCAAGTATTTTTAGCCAGATCCTAATTGGTATGTTGAATTTTATGTTCCTTTTAATGGCATGGAATCTCTTCTTGCCTTGTCTCTCAGATTGTTCACAGCTTTGTGGAAGTTACCTGTGGCGCTGATGTTTAGGCCAAGGTATGTATAGTTTTTGTGTGCTCTAGGGCAATGGTTTCTAGATTAAATTTGTATTTGTGGTCCTGGCGACTGGACCTTTTTTGGAATACCATTATTTTAGTCTTACTGAGATTTACTGTCAGGGCCCAGGTCTGGCAGAATCTGTGCAGAATATGTAAGTGCTGCTGTAGGCCCTCCTTGGTTGGTGACAGAAGCAACAGATCATCAGCAAACAGTAGACATTTCACTTCAGATTCTAGTAAGGTGAGGCCAGGTGCTGCAGACTTTTCTTGTGCCCGCGCCAGTTCGTTGATATATATGTTGAAGAGGGTAGGGCTTAAGCTGCATCCCTGTCTCACCCCACGGCCTTGTGGGAAGAAATGTGTGTGTTTTTTGCCAATTTCAACCGCACACTTGTTCTTTGTGTACATGGAGTTTATAGTGTATAGTATGATTTACCCCCAACACCACTTTCCATCAATTTGTATAGCAGACCCTCATGCCAAATTGAGTCAAATGCTTTTTTGAAATCAAGAAAGCATGAGAAGACTTTTCCTTTGATTTGTTTGGTTGTCAATTAGGGTGTGCAGGGTGAATACATAGTCTGTTGTACGGTAATTTGGTACAAAGCCAATTTGACATTTGTTCAGTACATTGTTTTCATTGAGGAAATGTACGAGTCTACTGTTAATGATCTCTCTCTGTCTCTCCAGTTCTAGTCCACATCAGATCCTCTCTCTCTCTCTGTCTCTCCAGTTCTAGTCCACCTCATATCCTCTCTCTCTCTGCAGTCTTATAGGATCTGATAGCATCTGTCTCAGAGCGAATTCTTTCTCTAACTCTCTTTCTCACTAAATTGCTACTTACTCTGTCCTGTCTCTCTCCTCTCTTTCCATCTCTTTCCCAGGCTCCCTCTCCTCTCTTCCAATGGTAGACTTCTCTGACAACGACGTGTACACACATACACACACACACACACACACACTCCAGTTCTAGTGGTCTAACCGTGTTATTGGATTAAAAAGCTTAATGCCATTGATTGACCAGTGAGATCTGTTTTACACCTGGGGTCCAGAATTCTGACACCCTGATTCCTTCTCCCAGAACCCATCTCTACAACTTTACCTCTCTCTCTCTCTGTCTCTTCAATTTAAGGGGCTTTATTGGCATAGGAAACATATGTTGACAATGCCAATGCAATTGAAATAATAGAAGAGGGAAAATAAACAAACATAAATATGGATTGTATTTACAATGGTGTTTGTTCTTCACTGGTTGCCCTTTCCTCGTGAGAACAGGTCACACGTCTTGCTGCTGTGATTGCACGCTGGTATTTCACCCAGTAAATATGGGAGTTTATCAAATCGGCTTTGTTTTTCGAATTCTATGTGGGTCTGTGTAATCTGATGGAAATATGTGTCTCTAATATGGTCATACATTTGGCAGGAGGTTAGGAATTGCAGCTCAGTTTCCACCTCATTTTGTGGACAGTGTGCACATAGCCTGCCTTCTCTTGAGAGCAAGGTCTGCCTTCGGTGGCCTTTCTCAATAGCATGGCTATGCTCACTGAGTCTGAACTAAGTCAAAGTTTTCCTTAATCTTGGGTCAGTCACGGTGGTCAGGTATTCTACCACTGTGTTCTCTCTGTTTAGGGCCACATAGCATTGAAGTTTGTTCAGTTTTTTTGTAAATTCTTTCCAATGTGCCAAGTAATAATCCTTTTGTTTTCTCATGATTTGGTTGGATCTAATTATGTTGTTGTCCTGGGGCACTGTGGCGTCTGTTTGTGTTTGTGAACTGAGCACCAGGACCAGCTTGCTTAGGGGCTTTTCTTTAGGTGGTTATAGAAATTAATGGCTATTTTCTGGATTTGGATAATTAGTGGATGTCGGCCTAATTCTGCTCTGCATGCATCATTTGGTGTTTTACATTGTACAGGGAGGATATTTTTGCAGAATTCTACATGCAGAGTCTTAATTTGGTGTTTGTCCCATTTTGTGAAAATTTGGTTGGTAAGCGCACCCCAGACCTCACAACCACGAAGGGCAATGGGTTCTAAAACTTATTCAAGTATTTTTAGCCAGATCCTAATTGGTACGTCGAATTTGATGTTCCTTTTGATGACATAGAAGGCCCTTCTAGCCTTGTCTCTCAGATAATTCACATATTTGTGGAAGTTACCTGTGGCGCTGATGATTAGGCCGAGGTATGTGTAGTCTTTTGTGTGTTCTAGGTCAATGGTGTCTAGATGGAATTTGAATTCGTGGTCCTGGCAGCTGGAGTCTTACTGAGATTTACTGTCAGGGCCCAGGTCTAACAGAATCTGTGCAGAAGATCGAGGTGCTGTTGTAGGACCTCCTGGGTTGGGGACAGAAGCACCAGATCATCAGCAAACAGTAGACATTTGACTTCAGATTCTAGTAGGGTGAGGTCATGTGCTGCAGACCGTTCTAGTGCCCTCGCCAACTCGTTGATATATATGTTGAATCAGGTGGGGCTTAAGCTGCGTACCTGTCTCAGAGCACGGCCCTGTGGAAAGAAATGTGTGTGTTTTTGCCAAGGTTGTATACATGGATTTTAGAATGTTGTATATTTTTCCACCAACACCACTTTCCATCAATTTGACCAGCAGGCCCTCATGCCAAATTGAGTCAAAAGCCTTTTTTGAAATCAACAAAACATGAGAAGACTTTGCCTTTGCTTTGCTTTGTTTGTTTGGGTGCGCAGGGTGACTACGCAGTCTGTTGTACGGCAATTTGGTAAATAGCCAATTTAACATTTGCTCAGTACATTGTTTTCGCTTAGGAAATGGACGAGTCTGTTAATGACAATGCAGAGGATTTTCCTGAGGTTGCTGTTGACGCATATCCCATGGTAGTTATTGAGGTCAAATTTGTCTCCACCTTTGTGGATTAGGGTGATCAGTCCTTGGTTCCAAATATTGGGGAATATGCTAGAGCTGAGGATGATGTTAAAGTGTTTAAATATAGCCAATTGGAATTTGTGGTCTGTATATTTTATCATTTCATTTAGGATACCATCAACCCTACAGGCCTTTTTGGGATGGAGGGTTTGTATTTTGTCCTGTAGTTCATTCAATGTAAGTGGAGAATCCAGTGGTTTCTGGTAGTCTTAAATAGTTGATTGTAAGATTTGTTTGATGGAGAAGTGGTTTTACATCTCTGTTTTGAATAGATAACTCTCTTTGTGTTGTTGGTGTCAGGACCCGGTTACGAACCTGGGTTTCCGGAGTGATAAACAGTCACTTAACCAACTGAGCCACGAATAGTCAGCAGAACCCAGAAGATGAGGCAGACACAGCAGTACTTAAGACGGTGTATTTAATAAAGTAAAAAAGGAGAAGTCCTTCAATACAAAAATGGTAAATCCAAAAGGTGGTAGGAATAGCACAAAAAAGCCTTAAGAGATACTCAAAAACAAAAACAGAATTCCACAAGAGCATCCACCGGAATCGACAAGAATACACAGAACACTAGGGCTGGGTGCTAACATACAAACACAGAGCACAGAACTGAGGGAAACTAAGGGTTTAAATACAATCAGGGGAAACGAGGCACAGGTGCAAATAATAATGGGGAACAAGGGAAAAAACATAAGGTCAAAAAGCACAATGGGGGCATCTAGTGACCAAAACCCGGAACAACCCTGGCCAAATCCTGACAGTTGGTGGTTTACATCTCTGTTTTGAATAAATAAATCTCTTCATGTTGTTGGTGGTTTACATCTCTGTTTTGAATAGATAACTCTATTTGTGTTGTTGGTGGTTTACATCTCTGTTTTGAATAGATAACTCTCTTTGTGTTGTTGGTGGTTTACATCTCTGTTTTGAATAGATAACTCTCTTTGTGTTGTTGGTGGTTTACATCTCTGTTTTGAATAGATAACTCTCTTTGTGTTGTTGGTGGTTTACATCTATGTTTTGAATAGATAGCTCTCTTCGTGTTGTTGGTGGTTTACATCTCTGTTTTGAATAGATAACTCTCTTTGTGTTGTTGGTGGTTTTACATCTCTGCTTTAAATAGATAACTCTCTTCGTGTTGTTGGTTTAGTTGGTTTAGTGTTTTCCAATATTGACAGAAGTGGTCGAGAGTCTATGGATTGTTCAATTACATTGAGCTGATTTCTGACATGCTGTTCCTTCTTTTTCCGCACTGGATTTCTGTATTGTTTTAGTGATTCACCATAGTGAAGGTGTAGGCTCAGGTTTTCTGGGTCTCTATGTTTTTGGTTGGACAGGTCTCTCAATTTCTTTCTTAGGTTTTTGCATTTTTCATCAAACCATTTGTCATTGTTGTTCATTTTCTTCGATTGTCTGCTTGAAATTTTTACATTTTGATAGGGAAGCTGAGAGGTCAAATATACTGTCTAGGTATTCTACTGCCAAGTTTACACCTTCACTATTACAGTGAAACATTTTGTCCAGGAAATTGTCTAGGAAGAATTGAATTTGTTGTTGACTAATTGTTTTTTGGTAGATTTCCACACTACATTCCTTCCATCTAAAGCATTTCTTACAGTTTTTTTTCGATTGCTAAACGACAGTGGACACAACTGGAGTCACATGTGCAAAACTCTAACTACAGTCTGCACAGCAGCAGTTCATGTGGACCAAACTCCAGTTCGTTTTTCATTGCTTGAACACAGTTTTCAAAACTCTACACACTTATCCCATGACTTTAACCACAACCTGCACAACACTGTGGATTTACAGCACTTTGTTCAAATGCTAACACACTGCTGTCAAAACAGTGAACCACACATTCAAAACGGAATAGATTTCAGCCTTGTGCCTTTCAAACACTGCTGATTGCAATTTCAGCTGAAAGGCTAAGCAGGTGTCTTGTTTTAGACTTGTTAGTGAACACACACACATATTACAGTATATATAGGTAGAGCTCAGAAAGACTCATTTTGTAAATGGAACAAGGAAGATGGGTTCGTGGAGGGAGAAGGGTGGCAGGGAGAGGGCGGATGCGTGGAGGAAGACAAAGAAGACAATGAGCTGTTATTTCAGATGAAATAAGGGCTACACTTATAGACCATGTCGTGAACCATGGTCTCTCATTGAGAGAGGCAGGGTTGAGGGTGCAACCCAATCTGCAAAGATCCACAGTGGCATCTGTAATGCGAAATTTCCATCATACAAACAGGTGAGAGTTACATCCTTACAGTAAATGAAAACATTACAGGAATCTATTTTGTATTGCAATTATAGAATATTTACACAGATATATATTACAGTAAGTTTGACTGTAAAATATATTTTTACAACAGGACCCAAAGGTCAGGGGGAAGAGGAAAATATTTTCAGATGCGCAGGAAAATGCTATTGTTGACATGGTTGTTGTCAACAATGCAATAAAACTGCGGGAGATTCAAGATAGAGTGCTGGCTGATAATGATTATATTTGAAAATGTTAATTCTGTCAGCACAACAACTATTGCTTGAGTCCTAAAGAAACACCAAGTTACAATGAAACAGTTATACACTGTACCGTTCGAGAGAAACAGTGAACGGGTAAAAGAGCAAAGATACCAATATGTCCAGGTAAGACGTCTGAGGTTATGTATGCAGCTATACAAAATATTTACAGTAAAAAAAAACACTAGCATTTCTACAGTAAAACTGTGCACTTACTGTTTTTCAGAGAGTAATGGAGGTGGAAGCACTGGAAAGACCACATTCATTTGTATTTATCGATGAAGCTGGATTTAACCTTGCCAAAACACGGCGCAGAGGAAGGAATGTTATAGGTCAAAGGGCCACTGTGGAGGTTCCAGGCCAAAGGGGGGGAAATATCACCATGTGTGCTGCAATGGCCAATGAAGGTTTGCTTCTCAACACACCACTCATTGGCCCATACAACACAGAAAGGCTTATAGCTTTCCTAGAACAGCTCTATGCTCAGCTAGTGCCAGTAAGAAACCCCCAAGTTTTTGTCATAGTTTGCGATAACGTTGCTTTTCACCACTCCTGCAGCTGTCACAGATTGGTTTGCAGCACATCACAGATTTATGGTTTTGTACCTGCCTGCATATTCACCCTTCCTCAACCCAATAGAGGAGTTTTTCTCTGCCTGGAGGTGGAAAGTGTTTGGTCACCACCCACATGACCAAATGTCTCTTTTGGAAGCCATGCGTGCCGGATGTGAGGACATGAGTCTAGAGGACTGCCAGGGATGGATAAGGCACTCCAGAAGGTTCTTCCCCAGGTGCATGGCAAGAGAAAACATTAGATGTGATGTTGAAGAAAACCTGTGGCCTGATGCTAGAGAGAGGCAGGACTGGCCCCTCAATTATTTGTTCGAATTACAGTATGTACTTTTAGTTTCTACCTTTTTTTTCTCATTACTGTAATTCTGTAAATTACTACAGACTATTGAAGCAAACTGCTAATTTTCATTTACCTTAAAGAATTGTTATGTTCTAAAAATGTTAATAAATCATGTGAAAGAATGTCACTCTTTTATTTGAAGAAAATATTACTTTGTATGAAGTCACTGAAATTGTACAAACTGTAAAGATGAAAAGTTTGTATTTTCTGTATTGGTGTTTGATGCTAGTGTTTTTACTCTCAGTGTGTTCTGAGTGACAGTGTGTGTTATCTTAGTGAGGGTTGTGCATAGTGTTTGGCTGCACTGAGCGTGTTTTGAGCCATGTGTTAAGAGTCGTGTTGCTTGGAATGAGTTTTGCAGGTGATGTGAACTGTTTAGCTCAGGTGACTGTTGGTAGTGCAGACTGTAGAGTTTTGCACATGTGACTCCAGTTGTGCCCACTGTCGTTTAGCAATCGAAAAAAACTGTAATATTATTCAGCTCCTTTGGCTTTGATGTCTCATGATTGAGTGTTGCTCTGTTCAAGTAGAGTGTGATTTTGCTGTGTTCTGATTGGGTGTCAGTGGACTGTGAACGCTCTAAAAGACTCTGGGTTGAGGTCAGTGATAAGGTAGTCTACAGTACTACTGCCAAGAGATGAGCTATAGGTATATCTACCATAGGAGTCTCCTCAAAGCCTACCATTGACTATGTAGAGACCCAGCGACAGAGCTGCAGGAGTTGTGACCCGTTTCTGTTGGTTATGTTGATGTAGTTGTGTCTAGGGCGGCATATGGGGGAAGGAATGCTGTGACCTCCATGTAGATGTTTGTCCCCCTGTCTCTCTCTCTCTCTCTGTCTCGCTCTCTCTCTGTCTCTCTCGGTCTCTCTCTTGTAACTTGCTTGAGTCCCCGCTCAGCTTACTACATACATCCCCGAGGTGTGTGTGTGTGTGTGTGTGTGTGTGTGTGTGTGTGTGTGTGTGTGTGTGTGTGAGTGAGGGGGAGGTTTGGCCTGTGGGGATGTCCAGATGTCAGGTTTTTTGGGTGACTGAACAAGTCCCTGACTCTGTGAGTGAGAGTGAGGGAGAGAAAGACATGGTGTGTGTGTGTGAGAGAGAGAGAGAGAGAGAGAGAGAGAGAGAGGGTAAATCTCTTCATGCATGAAGACGGCACAAAGCCCAGGATTTCGGAGCTGGCATTCTCATTGCTCTTCCTCAGGTGTGTCCGAACTCTGGATCTAAATAAGTGGTAGGTAGGTAGGTAGGTAGGTAGGTAGGTAGGTAGGTAGGTATGTATGTATCTGTATGTGTGCTACGTTAGTTGTATTACGCTCTGAGTGATATGCCTGGGCCATCTGTTCTCTTCACTCACACAGTCTTGTTTAACTAACCTTGTACACACGCACACGCACACGCACACGCGCACACACACACACAGGTGGGACAGCAGCTCATAATATTGCTGCAACTGTTTAATCTAGCATTAGCTGTGTGTGTGTGTGTGTGTGTGTGTGTGTGTGTGTGTGTGTGTGTGTGTGTGTGTGTGTGTGTGTGTGTGTGTGTGTGTGTGTGTGTGTGTGTGTGTGTGTAGTATCAGGGTCGCTCAGAGTGTGAGGGGACGAGCCTGTGGGAGTTTAACTGTGCTGTCATGTGCAGCCAACCATGCAGTCTGTGCTAACACACTGCAGACTCACACACCTAGAACACTCACACAGAGACATACACACAAAGACACACACACACACACACACACACTACAATGTCTTGTCACCAGGTGTATGAGATGTATTATGTAGTTGTGTTATAGACAAACATCACCCCCATAGGGAGGTCACAACATGTCTGTCTGTCCAGTTGGAGGGTTCAGTAGGCTAAGGAAATCCTTCTTTGGTCTCCACGGCAACAGTTACGCTTTTCTGCCCACATTCCATCACACTCCTTGCCAGTGTTCCTCTGAAGAAATGAAATTAACCATATTTTGATGTTAAGTCACCCAAAGAGTCTTTCTCTCTCTCTGGAATTATTTTTTCCTGCCACATCTCAGTATTAAAGCCCACTCCTAACTTTGGGGTCCCGTTCCAAATTCACTACTAGCCCCCACTCCCTTCTTCCAAGTCAGTCAGATCTGAGAGGAGAAGCACTGAAAAGGAAATTCCTTTTAGACAGAAAGTTAGTTAAAACATTTCTAATATTTCTAAATCTCTGACTTGCCAAGGGGTTAGGGGCTAGGGACTAGCAGTTGAAATGGAACAAACCCATTTGAGACATGACATCAACAAAAGAAGCTCCATCCATGTACCTACACTAGAGTCCTTTTCTCTCTCCTCCGCTTGTCATGAGTCCTCCTGTTCTCCCTCCATCCTTCATGCTTGTAATTTTTCTGGTAATTTGTCTCTCTCTGTTGAGTCAGATTGTTTGACAGGCTGAAGGAAGTGAGGAAGGAAGGAAGTGATAAATACAAGTAGTGATGAAGTCAATCTCTCCTCCACTTTGATGGACATGCATATTATTATTAGCTCTCTGTGTACATCCAAGGGACTGCCATGTTGCCCTGTTCTAAACTAATTGTAATTTGGTCCATTTTTGTGGCACCTGACCACAAGACTGAACAGTCGTCCAGGTGCGACAAAACTATGGCCTGTAGGACCTGCCTTGTTGATAGTGCTGTTAAGAAGGTAAAGCAGTGCTTTATTATGGACAGACTTCTCCCCATTTTAGCTACTGTTGTATCAATATGTTTTGACCATGACAGTTTACAATCCAGGATTACTCCAAGCAGTTTAGTCACCTCAACTTGCTCAGTTTCCACAATATTTACTACAAGATTTCATTGAGGTTTAGGTTTTAGGGAATGATTTGTCCCAAATACAATGCTTTTAGTTTTAGAAATATTTAGGACTAACTTATTCCTTGCCACCCACTCTGAAACTAACTGCTGCTCTTTGTAAAGTGTTGCAGTCATTGCAGTCGCTGTAGCAGCTGGTGTGTATAGTGTTGAGTCATCCACATACATTTACTCAAAGCCAGTTGAATGTCATTAGTAAAGATTTTAAAAAGCAAGGGGCCTAGACAGCTGCCCTGGGGAATTCCTAATTATCCCTGGATTATGTTGGAGAGGTTTCCATTAAATAAAAAATTACAATGCTAGGCTTTCATAATTTGGTCAGATGTACTTTGATGTTTAGAACAGAAGACAAAGGGCTGTGAGACATGGCTTTAATAGGAAAGATTGGAAGTATACGGAGAGGACGGGGCAACAGAGGACGGACCTCAGAGGGGCTAATGATCTTGGAGCGGGGGGGAATGGTCTCGGCTTCCCGAGTTGTAGCTGCAGCGTGTCAGCGCATCTGGCTTGACCTTCTTGGATACCGGTCAGTGCTGTGGAAGCAAAGTGGTCCGGGCCTTATTGAACCCCTAATGGAGGTCCTGTACTCCGTGGGGCTGGCAGAGAGGTGCGGGGCAATTCCCAAGCCCCCATGAAGACGTCCCTTGGGCAGGCAGAGCTGACATCAGGCAATGAGTGTGGCAGGACAGGCTCCAGCCTTTCGTGTTCCAGGTACCCTCCTCTGCCAGCGTGCATCATTCCACCTTATAGCTGCCACACTTAGGGAGCCCTACTGAAGCTGGAGTTACCTCCGAGCAGTCTCTCTCCCGGATACCGGAGCCTCAAAACCTCTCACCTCCACCACGAATACCTCCAGACTGAGGCAGACGGCGGATTGTTGCTCCCACACCGCCGTGGCCCAGACGAGTGCCCTCCCCGACATCAGCATAAAAATTACGCAATCTTCAAGCGGTCACAGGCGAACGAAGAAGGCTGCAGCTCAAAAATGAGAGAACACTGGGAGAGAAAGGCCCGGCAGGTTCTGGAATCTCCATTCTATCACTCCGGGTGTGGTAAGCGGGGTTCTCAGAAAACCGGGCTGTGGCGCTGCTACCAGCTGGGTTACTGAGGGGCTGGGAGGTTTCCGTCGTGGTAGGCTGCCCACTAGGCAACCCACGGAATTGCTCCAGCAAAGCTTCCAATCCTAGGTCGTGACGTTCGAAACCTTCCATCAGACCACGAAGCATCTCCTCGTGTCTACCAATGAGGGCTCCTTGAGAGGAGATGGCGTTGCGGAGCTTGTCCAGTCTGCTGGGTCAGTCATGGCCAGTTTGTACGATCAGGTTTCAGGTAAGACCAAGTGCAGACTGTTGAAGTAACAATGTTTATTGTAACAACCGGGGCAGGCAAACGACAGGTCAAGGCAGGCATGGGTCGATAATCCAGAGTAGAGAGGCCAAGGTACAGGACCTCAGGCAGGCCCAGGGACAGGTCAGGCAGAGGTCGGTATCCAGAGTAGGGGCACAGGGCGGCAGGCAGGCTCAGAGTCAGAACAGGCAAGTGTCAAAACCAGGAGGGTGAGAAAAAAGAGGCTGAGGAAAAGCAGGAGCTGAGACAAACCGCAGGTTGACTTGAACAAACTAGACGAACTGGCAGCAGATAGACAGAAAACACAGGTATAAATACACAGGGGATAATGGGGAAGAAGGGCGACACCTGGAAGCGGGTGGAGACAATCACAAAGACAGGTGAAACAGATCAGGGTGTGACAAATCGAGACAATTAACAAATGATTTAACCGCTAGGGTATGTGCGTCCCACCTGGCCAACATCCAGTGAAATTGCAGAGCTCCAAATTCAAATACAGAAATACTCATTATAAAAATTCAGAAAAGATACAACTATTTTACATAGGTTTAAAGATTAACTTCTTGTGAATCCAACCACGTGTCAGATTTAAAAAATGCTTCACAGTGAAAGCATACCTTACGATTATTTGAGAACGTAGGCCAGCAGACAAATCATTACAAACAGTAACCAGCCAAGTAGAAGAGTTACACAAGTCATGATCTTCATATGGTTGCACTCAGAAGACATTAATTTATTCAATAAATGTTCCTTTTGTTCGATCAAGTCTGTCTTTATATCTAAAAACCTCCATTTTGTTTGCACATTTTCTTCAGTAATCCACAGGCTCACTGCCTTGATATCCAGAAGCTCTTTTTGGTCATAAGAGACGGTAGCAACGTTATGTACAAATTAAGTTACAAACAATGTGAAAGACACTCACAAAATAGCACAGTTGGTTCGGAGCCCGTGAAACGGTAGCTATCCCCTCCGGCGCCATTCTTTCTGTGTCTGGTGTTAGCTAGTTACTGGCTAGCTACATCTTCAGCCAGCATGGGATAACAGGGGGGAAAGGGTGGTTCAAAACTCTGACACAGCTGTCAAGTCAACACATCCATCAGTGCTGCTGTGAACCGCATCACATTAAACATGCCAAACAGGAGATATAGTATACAGTATCTAAATACATTATATCATAAATGCAATTTCAATGTTTGTACTTGTGTATCACCAGAATCCAGTACAATAAAGCCTGCTGTCCATATTACTGATCCCCGTCTCCACAGACTCCTGTACTACTGATCTCCCTCTCCTCAGACTGCCAATATCCCGCCTACAAACTACTGATATCCCCACTACAGACTACTGATATACCTACTACAGACTAATGATATCCCTACTACAGACTACTGATATCCCTACTACAGACTACTGATATCCCTACTACAGACAACTGATATCCCTCTCCTCAGACTACTGATACCCTTACTACAGACAACTGATATCCCTCTCCTCAGACTACTGATATCCCTACTACAGACTACTGATATCCCTACTACAGACTGCTGATATCCCTACTACAGACTGCTGATATCCCTACTACAGATTGCTGATATCCCTACTACAGACTGCTGATATCCCTACTACAGACTGCTGATATCCCTACTACAGACTGCTGATATCCCTACTACAGACTACTGATATCCCTACTACAGACTGCTGATATCCCTACTACAGACTACTGTACTATATATACACACACTGATAGTGATGGTGGTCAATATTCACTGCTCTCTGGGTTTCAGACATAGGAATGTAAACAGTGTGTGCGTGCATTTGTGTGTCTTCTCTTGTGTGTGTGTGTGTGCGTGTGCGTGTGCGTGTGCGTGTGCGTGTGCGTGTGTTTGTGTAACAGTTTGGGTTTGGGGATGTTGGAGGCTGAAGCGATGGAGCTTGTCTCTCGAAGTCCTGCTCAGGGCTCTGGAAGCCACAGAAACAAAAGAACAGTAAAACGACAGATGGAAAGAAATTAGAAGACAGAGAGAAGTGAAAATACACTGAGGACACACCACCTCCATCCTCCTGTCTCCCGAGAGACACTCTTCCGTCTCCCGAGAGACCCTCTTCCGTCTCCCTGTCCCGCTAGTGAAAGAAAGATAAGAAGAAAAAGAATGAGAGACAGAATGGTCCTGCCAACGCACTGCAGAATCGCAGAGCCATGTACACTTGCTTACCTCTCACCCCTCCTTTCTTTCTGCCAAATTCCTCCCCAACAGACCTGGTGTGGGCCACGAGAACTACAAAATGAAAGAACACATGATGGCAGAAGAGTGCATCTCTGGAGGAATGAAGGGAGAGAGGGGAGGGAGATGGAGGGTAAGAGAGAGGGATGATGAGGGCCCTGTGTTGTGGTTGTGTTGTGTCCTCCTGACTTCTGTCACGCTTCTTTCACTTCACCTCCTAATCTTTTCCTTCAAAATGCCTCCTCTCCTCTCTCCCTCTCTGCCCCTTTCTCTTAATCCTTCTCTGGTTTATGAGGCAGGTAAGCCTCCTCTCCTCTTCTCCTCTCTCCCTCTCTGCCCCTTTCTCTTAATCCTTCTCTGGTTTGTGAGGCAGGTAAGCCTCCTCTCCTCTTCTCCTCTCTCCCTCTCTGCCCCTCTCTCTCCATCCTTCTCTGGTTTGTGAGGCAGGTCAGCCTCTCCTCTTCTCCTCTCTCCCTCTCTGCCCCTTTCTCTTAATCCTTCTCTGGTTTGTGAGGCAGGTAAGCCTCCTCTCCTCTTCCCCTCTCTCCCTCTCTGCCCCTTTCTCTTAATCCTTCTCTGGTTTGTGAGACAGGTAATCCTCCCATCCTCTTCTCCTCTCTCCCTCTCTGCCCCTCTCTCTCCATCCTTCTCTGGTTTGTGAGGCAGGTATCCTCCTCTCCTCTTCTCCTCTCTCCCTCTCTGCCCCTCTCTCTCCATCCTTCTCTGGTTGGTGAGGCAGGTAAGCCTCCCATCCTCTTCTCCTCTCTCTGCCCCTCTCTCTGCATCCTTCTCTGGTTTGTGGGCAGGTAAGCTCCATCCTTCTCTGGTTTGTGAGGCAGGTAAGCCTCCTCTCCTCTCCTCCTCTCTCCCTCTCTGCCCCTCTCTCTCCATCCTTCTCTGGTTTGTGAGGCAGGTAAGCCTCCTCTCCTCTTCTCCTCTCTCCCTCTCCGCCCCTCTCTCTCCATCCTTCTCTGGTTTGTGAGGCAGGTAAGCCTCCTTTCCTCTTCTCCTCTCTCCCTCTCTGCCCCTCTCTCTCCATCCTTCTCTGGTTTGTGAGGCAGGTAAGCCTCCCATCCTCTTCTCCTTTCTCTCTCTCTGCCCCCCTCTCTCCATCCTTTTCTGGTTTGTGAGGCAGGTAAGCCTCCCATCCTCTTCTCCTCTCTCCCTCTCTGCCCCTCTCTCTCCATCCTTCTCTGGTTTGTGAGGCAGGTATCCTCCTCTCCTCTTCTCCTCTCTCCCTCTCTGCCCCTCTCTCTCCATCCTTCTCTGGTTTGTGAGGCAGGTAAGCCTCCCATCCTCTTCTCCTTTCTCTCTCTCTGCCCCTCTCTCTCCATCCTTTTCTGGTTGGTGAGGCAGGTAAGCCTCCCATCCTCTTCTCCTCTCTCTGCCCCTCTCTCTCCATCCTTCTCTGGTTTGTGGGCAGGTAAGCCTCCTCTCTCCCTCTCTGCCCCTCTCTCTCCATCCTTCTCTGGTTTGTGAGGCAGGTAAGCCTCCTCCCCTCTCCTCCTCTCTTCCTCTCTGGTTTGTGAGGCAGGTAAGCCTCCTCTCCTCTTCTCCTCTCTCCCTCTCTGCCCCTCTCTCTCCATCCTTCTCTGGTTTGTGAGGCAGGTAAGCCTCCTCTCCTCTTCTCCTCTCTCCCTCTCTGCCCCCCTCTTTCCATCCTTCTCTGGTTTGTGAGGCAGGTCAGCCTCCTCTCCTCTTCTCCTCTCTCCCTCTCTGCCCCTCTCTCTCCATCCTTATCTGTTTTGTGAGGCAGGTCAGCCTCCTCTTTCCCTCACTACCTCACTCCCTATCCTCCAGGTTAGGGACACTTCTAACCCTCTGCAGTTCTTATTCTGTAGTGTTCCTCTTTCTAATCTACCTTTCTTCCCCTCTCCCTCTCTCTTGTTCTTTCACAAGCAGGTTAGGGACGGACACCTGTCTCTCCCTCTCTCTTGTTCTTTCACCTCTCTGGTTTCACATGCAGTTTAGGGACGGACACCTGTCTCTCCCTCTCTCTTGTTCTTTCACCTCTCTGGTTTCACATGCAGGTTAGGGACGGACACCTGTCTCTCCCTCTCTCTTGTTCTTTCACCTCTCTGGTTTCACATGCAGGTTAGGGACGGCCACCTGTCTCTCCCTCTCTCTTGTTCTTTCACCTCTCTGGGTTCACATGCAGGTTAGGGACGGACACCTGTCTCTCCCTCTCTCTTGTTCTTTCACCTCTCTGGTTTCACAAGCAGGTTAGGGACGGACACCTGTCTCTCCCTCTCTCTTGTTCTTTCACCTCTCTGGTTTCACATGCAGGTTAGGGACGGACACCTGTCTCTCTCTCTATCTCTCTCTTGTTTTGGAAGCGATACAGCACGGCAAAAGCTTCTTTCACTCTTGTTTTCCTTCTGTATTTCACCACTCACGTCTATCTCACTCCATGTTGTTTCCTCATAGAAAGCAACGTGCAGACAAAGAGTAATGCAGCTGTTGTGCCTCTCCACTCCCCTTAAACTACCTGCCTTTGAGAGTTCATAGTTTTGATGATCTGCACCAGTTACATTTTAATTAGAGATTAGTGTTTGACCCTGGTTTACCTGTTGCCATGGTAATTATGAAACTGTAATCTACATGGCATGGATGAGTGGAGACAATTCACCCAAGACCAAGGGAGTGGCAGAGGGTGTGTGTGTGTGTGTGTGTGTGTGTGTGTGTGTGTGTGTGTGTGTGTGTGTGTGTGTGTGTGTGTGTGTGTGTGTGTGTGTGTGTGTGTGTGACCCTCTCCCTCAGTCTTCCAGGCTGATAATGAGGCCACAGGGGGCTGAGCCACATGCCAACCAGCAGAGACAATGGAGAGAGAGAAAGAGGGAGGTGGAACAGAGGCATACAAAGAGAACTAGAGAATAAGGAGAAGAGCGGAAGCAAGGTAGAAAACAGGAGACTGCATATATATTATGACATTTGTAATGTCTTTATTGTTTTGAAACTTCTGCATGTGTGATGTTTACTGTTAAAACCTCTTGAAACTCCCCATCCCGGATCAGGGATCGTGACTAAAGCCTCAGGCTCATTAGCATAACGCAACGTTAACGATTTCTGAAAATCGCAAATAAAATGAAAATAATGCGCCTGCTCTCAAGCTTAGCCTTTTCTTAACAACACTGTCATCTCAGATTTTCAAAATATGCTTTTGAACCATAGCAATTGACTAATTTGTGTAAGAGTATGCTAAGCTAGCTTAGCATTTTGAGTAGCATTTAGCACGCAACATTTTCACAAAAACCAGATAACCAAATAAATAAAATTATTTACCTTTGAAGAGCTTCGGATGTTTTCAATGAGGAGACTCTCAGTTACATACCAAATGCGCAGTTTTTCCTGAAAGCGTCTGTGTGTAGGAGAAATCGTTCCGTTTTGTACATCGCATTTGGCTACCGAAACGAACCGAAAATTCAGTCACCTACAACGTCAAACTTTTTCCGAATTAACTCCATAATATCGACCGAAACATGGCAAACGTTGTTTGGAATCAATCCTCAAGGTGTTTTTTCACATATCTCTTCATTGATATATCGTTTGTGGAAGCCTGCATTCTTCTCTGAATTCTGTGGAAAAATACTTGCAGCTGACTTTTGCGCTCCAATTTCGGCGCAGGACACCGGGGGACACCTGGTAAATGTGGTCTCTTATGGTCAATCTTCCAATGATATGCCTACAAATACGTCACAATGCTGCAGACACCTTGGGGAAACGACAGAAAGGGCAGACTTACTCCTCTCGCATTCACAGCCATATAAGGAGACAATGGAAAACAGAGCCTCAAAAATCCTGCTCATTTCCTGGATGCCGTCTCATCTTGGTTTTGCCTGAAGCTCATGTTCTAGGGCACGCACAGAAAATATCTTTGCAATTCTGGAAACGTCAGAGTGTTTTCTTTCCAAAGCTACCAATTATATGCATCGCCGAGCATCTTTTTGTGACAAAATATCTTGTTTAAAACGGGAACATTTTTCATCCAAAAATGAAATTGCGCCCCTAGAGTTTCAACAGGTTAATTTGTATTGTTTATTTCACTTTTGTATATTATCTATCTCACTTGCTTTGACAATGTTAACACGTTTACCATGCCAATAAAGCCCCTTGAATTGAATTGAGTAGAGAGATCTCTACTGTTGAAATGAGAGTAGAGCGATCTCTACTGTTGAAATGAGAGAGAGAGGGGTATATTTCTGATTTTTGTGACACCTATCTTTGGCTGGAAAAATGGCTGTGTGTTTTTTTGACTTGGCGGTGATCTAACATAATCATATGTTGTGCTTGAGCTGTAAAGCATGTTTTAAATCGGACATGATGGGTAGATTAACAAGATGTTTATCGTTCATTTGCTGTATTGGACTTGTTAATGTGTGAAAGTTACATATTTCTAAAATATATTTTTAAATTTCCTGCTCTGCCTTTTCAGCGGAATGTTGTCGGTGTTCCGCTAGTGGAACCCCTGCGCTAGAAAGGGTAATGGCTTTCAACCTCTACCACATTGTGGATCAGATCTCAGAAGGTTTTCTTTAATGGAAGCTTATCTAACATCAAACATATAAAGTTTGGTGGACCACAGGGCAGCTCTCCAGGCCCTCTACTATTTTATATTTTTAACAATGACCTGCCTTTGGCATTAAACAAATGTCAAGTGCTGACCATAGAGAGCCTTTCTTTTCTATGGTTGAGTAGGTCAGGGCATGACTAGGGGTTGTTCTAGTTTATATTTTCTATGTGGGGTTCTAGGTTTGTTTTCTATGTTGGTGATTTGTATGATTTCCAATTAGAGGCAGCTGGTAATAATTGTTTCTAATTGGGGATCATACTTAAGTAGCATGTTTTCCACCTGTGGGTTATGGGATATTGTTTATGTTTAGTTGCCTGTTAGCACTGCATTGTCGTCACAGTTAGTTTATTCCTTATTGTTTTTGGTTTTCTAAGTTTCACTTCCTAATAAAATGTGTGGAACTCTACGTACGCTGTGCCTTGGTCCCACCATCATTACGAACAACGTGACAACAAAGCATGTGTGTCCATTTATGCTGATGATTCAACCATATACACATCAGCAACCACTGAAACCATTAACAAAGTTTTGCAGTCTGTTTTGGAATGGGTGGTCAGTAATAAACTGGTCCTGAACCTCTAAAACTAAGGGCATTGTATTTGGTTAATGAATGGCGGGGCGGTTGATCTGAGGAGACTAAACTACTTGGCGTTACCTTAGATTGTAAACTGTCATGGTCAAAACATATAGATTCAATGGTTGTAAAGATGGGGAGAGGTCTGTCCGTAATAAAGAGATGCTCTGCTTTTTTGACACCACACACCACAAAGCAAGTCATGCAGGCTCTAGTTTTATTTTATATTGATTATTGTCCAGTAACATTATCAAGTGCTAAAAAAAAGGACCTAGTTAAGCTGCAGCTGGCCGAGAACAGAACATCTTGCACTTCAATAATATTAAAACTATGCATGCCAGTCTCTGTTGGCTAAGAGTTGAGAAAAGAGTTGAGGAAACACTGTCATATCATGTTTTTATAAGAAACATTATTGTGTTGGAAATTTCAAATTGTTTGCATAGTCAACTTACACACAGCACTGACACACACACGCACCCCAGCAGGCATGCTACCAGGGGTCTTTTCACAGTCCCCAGGTCCAGAACAAACTCAAGGAAACATACAGTATTATACAGAGCTATGAGTTCATGGAACTCCCTTCCATCTTATATAGCGCAAGTGAACAGCAAAGCTGGTTATCTCTCTATCTCAGAGAGGTTTTCTTCTAAGGTATTAGGGTGCATTACAGAGTCTCTCACTATCTCTCTCTCAGAGAGGTTTTCTTCTTAGGTATTTAGGGTGCTTTACAGTCTCTCCCTCTCTCTCTCTCTCAGAGAGGTTTTCTTCTTAGGTATTTAGGGTGCTTTACAGTCTCTCTCACTATCTCTCTCTCTCTCTCCCTCTCTCTCTCTCTCAGAGGGGTTTTCTTCTAAGGTATTAGGGTGATTTACAGTCTCTCTCACTATCTCTCTCTCTCTCTCCCTCTCTCTCTCTCTCTCTGTGAGTTTTATTCTAAGGTATTTAAGGTGTTTTACTGTCTCTCTCTCTCTCTCACTATCTCTCTCTCTCTCTCTCTCTCTCTCAGAGAGGTTTTCTTCTAAGGTATTTAGGGTGCTTTACAGTCTCTCTCTCTATCTCTCTCTATCTCTCAGAGAGGTTTTCTTCTAAGGTATTTAGGGTGCTTTACAGTCTCTCTCTATCTCTCTCTCTCAGAGAGGTTTTCTTCTAAGGTATTTAGGGTGCTTTACAGTCTATCACTATCTCTCTATCTCTCTATCAGAGAGGTTTTCTTCTAAGGTATTTAGGGTGCTTTACAGTCTCTCTCACTATCTCTCTCTCTCTCTCTCAGAGAGGTTTTCTTCTAAGGTATTTAGGGTGCTTTACAGTCTCTCTCTCTATCTCTCTCTCTCTCTCAGAGAGGTTTTCTTCTAAGGTATTTAGGGTGCTTTACAGTCTCTCTCTCTATCTCTCTCTCTCAGAGAGGTTTTCTTCTAAGGTATTTAGGGTGCTTTACAGTCTCTCTCACTCTCTCTCTCTCTCTCTCTCTCTCTCTCTCTCAGAGAGGTTTTCTTCTAAGGTATTTAGGGTGCTTTACAGTCTCTCTCACTATCTCTCTCTCTCTCTCTCTCTCTCTCTCAGAGAGGTTTTCTTCTAAGGTATTTAGGGTGCTTTACAGTCTATCACTATCTCTCTATCTCTCTATCAGAGAGGTTTTCTTCTAAGGTATTTAGGGTGATTTACAGTCTCTCTCACTATCTCTCTCTCTCTCTCTCAGAGAGGTTTTCTTCTAAGGTATTTAGGGTGCTTTACAGTCTCTCTCTCTATCTCTCTCTCTCTCTCTCAGAGAGGTTTTCTTCTAAGGTATTTAGGGTGCTTTACAGTCTCTCTCACTATCTCTCTCTCTCTCAGAGAGGTTTTCTTCTAAGGTATTTAGGGTGCTTTACAGTCTCTCTCACTATCTCTCTCTCTCTCTCTCTCAGAGAGGTTTTCTTCTAAGGTATTTAGGGTGCTTTACAGTCTCTCTCACTATCTCTCTCTCTCTCTCTCTCTCTCTCTCAGAGAGGTTTTCTTCTAAGGTATTAGGGTGATTTACAGTCTCTCTCACTATCTCTCTCTCTCTCTCCCTCTCTCTCTCTCTCTGTGAGTTTTATTCTAAGGTATTTAAGGTGTTTTACTGTCTCTCTCTCTCTCACTATCTCTCTCTGAGAGGTTTTCTTCTAAGGTATTTAGGGTGCTTTACAGTCTCTCTCGCTATCTCTCTCTCTCTCTCTCTCAGAGAGAGGTTTTCTTCTAAGGTATTTAGGGTGCTTTACAGTCTCTCTCTCTATCTCTCTCTATCTCTCAGAGAGGTTTTCTTCTAAGGTATTTAGGGTGCTTTACAGTCTCTCTATCTCTCTCTCTCTCAGAGAGGTTTTCTTCTAAGGTATTTAGGGTGCTTTACAGTCTATCACTATCTCTCTATCTCTCTCTCAGAGAGGTTTTCTTCTAAGGTATTTAGGGTGCTTTACAGTCTCTCTCACTATCTCTCTCTCTCTCTCTCAGAGAGGTTTTCTTCTAAGGTATTTAGGGTGCTTTACAGTCTCTCTCTCTATCTCTCTCTCTCTCTCAGAGAGGTTTTCTTCTAAGGTATTTAGGGTGCTTTACAGTCTCTCTCTCTATCTCTCTCTCTCAGAGAGGTTTTCTTCTAAGGTATTTAGGGTGCTTTACAGTCTCTCTCACTATCTCTCTCTCTCTCTTTCTCAGAGAGGTTTTCTTCTAAGGTATTTAGGGTGCTTTACAGTCTCTCTCACTATCTCTCTCTCTCTCTCTCTCTCTCTCAGAGAGGTTTTCTTCTAAGGTATTTAGGGTGCTTTACAGTCTCTCTCTCTATCTCTCTCTCTCTCAGAGAGGTTTTCTTCTAAGGTATGTAGGGTGCTTTACAGTCTCTCTCACTATCTCTCTCTCTCTCTCAGAGAGGTTTTCTTCTAAGGTATTTAGGGTGCTTTACAGTCTCTCTCACTATCTCTCTCTCTCTCTCTCTCTCTCTCAGGGAGGTTTTCTTCTAAGGTATTTAAGGTGCTTTACAGTCTCTCTCTCTATCTCTCTCTCTCTCACTATCTCTCTCTCTCAGAGAGGTTTTCTTCTAAGGTATTTAGGGTGCTTTACAGTCTCTCTCTCACTATCTCTCTCTCTCTCAGAGAAGTTTTCTTCTAAGGTATTTAGGGTGCTTTACAGTCTCTCTCTCTCTATCTCTCTCCCTCTCTCTCTCTCTGTGAGTTTTCTTCTAAGGTATTTAAGGTGCTTTACAGTCTCTCTCTCGATCTCTCTCTCTCTCACTATCTCTCTCTCTCTCAGAGAGGTTTTCTTCTAAGGTAGTTAGGGTTCTTTACAGTCTCTCTCTCTCTCTCTCTCTCCTCTCTCTCTCTCTGTGAGTTTTATTCTAAGGTATTTAAGGTGCTTTACTGTCTCTCTCTCGATCTCTCTCTCTCTCACTATCTCTCTCTCTCTCTCTCTCTCTTTTCTTCTAAGGTATTTAGGGTGCTTTACAGTCTCTCTCTGTCTCTATCACTCAGAGAGGTTTTCTTCTAAGGTATTTCGGGTGCTTTACAGTCTCTCTCTCACTATCTCTCTCTCTCTCTCTCTCTCTCAGAGAAGTTTTCTTCTAAGGTAGTTAGGGTGCTTTACAGTCTCTCTCACTATCTCTCTCTCTCTCTCTCTCTCTCTCTCAGAGAGGTTTTCTTCTAAGGTATTTAGGGTGCTTTACAGTCTCTCTCACCATCTCTCTCTCTCTCTCTCTCTCTCAGAGAGGTTTTCTTCTAAGGTATTTAGGGTGCTTTACAGTCTCTCTCTCCCTATCTCTCTCCCTCTCTCTCTCAGAGAGGTTTTCTTCTAAGGTATTTAAGGTGCTTTACAGTCTCTCTCTCTATCTCTCTCTCTCTCACTATCTCTCTCTCTCTCAGAGAGGTTTTCTTCTAAGGTATTAGGGTGCTTTACAGTCTCTCTCTCTCTATCTCTCTCTCTCTCACTATCTCTCTCTCTCTCAGAGAGGTTTTCTTCTAAGGTATTTAGGGTGCTTTACAGGCTCTCTCTCTCTATCTCTCTCCCTCTCTCTCTCTCTCTCTGTGAGTTTTCTTCTAAGGTATTTAAGGTGCTTTACAGTCTCTCTCTCGATCTCTCTCTCTCTCACTATCAATTCAATTCAAGGGGCTTTATTGGCATGGGAAACATATGTTAACATTGCCAAAGCAAGTAAGGTATATAATATATAAAGTGAAATAAACAATAAAAATTAACAGTAGACTCTCTCTATCTCTCTCTCTCTCAGAGAGGTTTTCTTCTAAGGTAGTTAGGGTGCTTTACAGTCTCTCTCTCTCTAACTCTCTCCCTCTCTCTCTCAGAGAGGTTTTCTTCTAAGGTATTTAGGGTGCTTTACAGTCTCTCTCTCTCACTATCTCTCTCTCTCTCAGAGAGGTTTTCTTCTAAGGTATTTAGGGTGCTTTACAGTCTCTCTCTCTCTCTCCCTCTCTCTCTCAGAGAGGTTTTCTTCTAAGGTATTTAGGGTGCTTTACAGTCTCTCTCTCTATCTCTCTCTATCACTCAGAGAGGTTTTCTTCTAAGTTATTTAGGGTGCTTTACAGTCTCTCTCTCTCTAACTCTCTCCCTCTCTCTCTCAGAGAGGTTTTCTTCTAAGGTATTTAGGGTGCTTTACAGTCTCTCTCTCTCACTATCTCTCTCTCTCTCAGAGAGGTTTTCTTCTAAGGTATTTAGGGTGCTTTACAGTCTCTCTCTCTCTCTCCCTCTCTCTCTCAGAGATGTTTTCTTCTAAGGTATTTAGGGTGCTTTACAGTCTCTCTCTCTATCTCTCTCTATCACTCAGAGAGGTTTTCTTCTAAGTTATTTAGGGTGCTTTACAGTCTCTCTCTCTCCCTCTCTCTCTCTCTCTCTCTGAGAGGTTTTCTTCTAAGGTATTTTGGGTGCTTTACAGTCTCTAAATGAAAACCTTTCCAAGAATGTTAATAAGAGAAGGTTCCCTGAGTCCTTCCTCTCACTGTGAGTCCTCATCAGACCTACTTTTACGCACGCACACACGCACACCAGAGCCAGGAAGAGTTGAAGAGTGGGTTGTATTGATTTTCCTCTTTGGGAGTTCTGGGGCTTATCGGCCCTATCCGGGTGTGCTATATGTTCAGAGTGAGTCAAACACACACACACACACACACACACACACACACACACACACACACACACACACACACACACACACACACACACACACACACACACACACACACACACACACACACACACACACACACACACACACACACACACACACACACACACACACACACCCTGATTACAGGCAGCAGACATCAATAACCTGGCTTTTTTTACACACACCTGAAGTTCTTCACTCACAACTTCCAGTAAACTTGTGAGTTCACTAAGTATCAACCTGGCTGGACGGTGACCGGTGGTCACTCATTCTGATGTGGTATAACTTTACTGTCACCTTCCATTGACATCCAGAGCAGTCTCAGTATATGGTGACATCAGATTGTTGATCAGAGTGATTGATCAGAGGTTATTATTCTGGGGTGGATGGATGGAGGGATGGAGGGAGGGAGAGGAGAGGGTTGGAGGGATGTAGGGAGGGAGAGGGTTGAGGGATGGAGGGAGGGAGGGAGAGGAGAGGGTTGGAGGGATGGAGGGATGGAGGAGAGGGTTGGAGTGATGTAGGGATGTAGGGAGGGAGAGGAGAGGGTTGGAGGGATGGAGGGAGGGAGGGAGAGGAGAGGGATGGAGGGATGGAGGAGAGGGTTGGAGGGATGTAGGGATGGAGGGAGGGAGAGGAGAGGGTTGGAGGGATGTAGGGATGTAGGGAGGGAGAGGAGAGGGTTGGAGGGATGGAGGGAGGGAGGTATGGAGAGATGACTAGGCCACAGGATATAAGATAAACAGAGTAGCAGCAGCTTGTATGTGAGTGGGTGTGTAGAGTCAGTATACATGTATTTTGGTTGTACAGGCTTCATCAACATGAGAATGATGCTAACACAACTCACTGGCGTACTACTGTCTTTTGCTTGCTGTTCTGTTGGGCTATAAACATGGTACTCCTTCTCTTTCCCTCTCTTTCCTTCTCTTTCCTTCTCTTTCCCTCTCTTTCCTTCTCTTTCCTTCTCTTTCCTTCTCTTTCCCTCTCTTTCCTTCTCTTTCCTTCTCTTTGCCTCTCTTTCCCTCTCTTTCCTTCTTTTTCCTTCTCTTTCTCTCTCTTTCCTTCTGTTGCTCTGTCTCTTTCCCTCTCTTTATCCTTTTCCCTCTCTTTCCCTCTCTTTCCCTCTCTTTCCTTCTCTATCCTTCTCTTGTCCTCTCTTTCCTTCTCTTTCCCTCTCTTGGCCTCTCTTTCCTTCTTTTTCTCTCTCTTTCTCTTCTCTTTCGCTCTCTTTCCTTCTCTTTCCCTCTCTATCCTTCTCTTGGACTCTTTCCTTCTGTTGCTCCGTCTCTTTTCTGCTCGTTCTCTTTCCTTCTATTTCTTCATTTCTTTCACTCTCTCTCTCTCTTTCCTACTCTTTGCTTGACTTCCCTTCTCTTTTTCTTACTTTTTTTCTAGCTTTCCCATGTGTACGATTTATGGAGTGTTTCTAGCACTGGTTAGCATGTTGGAGAAGGGGAAGAGAGGGGGTAACTGGAGTGATTAAAGCTACTGGGGAAGAGAGAGAGGTGGGGTAACTAATTAAAGCTACTGAAAGAGGTTTACACTACCTATCATTTATCAGAACACAGACTCCCCCTCAGTGCTCCTTACCAGCAGCCTCACTTGTCTCTGTCCATCCGAGTAATAGTGAATCTGTCAAGGGTGACTTCAGAGTCGGGCACCACCTCCGACAGCCATGTTTCAGAAAAGGACATCACACAGGCCTCTCTGTATTCATATAGATACCGTGAGTTTGCCCGCAATTCGTCCATTTTCCCCTTTATTGATTGGACATTGGAGAGCAGGATAGTTGGAAGCGGAATCTTTGTTTTGTTCCTCCTCAACCTCTGGCCACACCTCCTTTCCCACATCTTTTCCTCTTCCTACTTAGTAATCCTTCGCCCTGGTTGTTTTGTCTCACCATCTCTGCATGTATGTCCCCTTTGGTCCATTCTCCCCAATGCGAGTTGTTACATTGCAAAAGATAATTTCTGCTATAGCGCCGTCTGTGTTGCCGGCGACTTTCTCAGAAGTTCGAATGCTGTTTCAGGTAACAGCAAAAGTAATCCAGGTAGGAGAATATCCATTGTGCGCACTTCATGTCGCTCTAGAGTAACCTAATCAGTAATCCGATGCAACACAAAACACTATTAAACTACTATAACAAAGCAGCAAAAATGGATGAGTTTAATCAACGAACAAACAAACACTGCAGGGCACCACTGAAAATTTGACCTTGTAGTGACTCAGTGACTTGAGATCGCAGGAGTGATAGAGAATAGAGGGAATTTAATATTACAGGCTTTGGTTTTTCCATTTATGTTTTGAAGTTGGACTTTGTGATGCCATGTCACAATAAAATGTGCATGTGTTTGCATGATTCATGCCTAAGGAAATTAATTTCCATGTGTCTTAACTGTGCTTGGAGTTCAAAAAAGTTAACTCAAAATAAGCTAGCAGTGTAATTAAAAGTTAACATGTTTTAAGGAAGATATTAAAAAAACTACAAATAACCTATAATTTCCATTCTCATAGCATTTATTAAACCTCAAAGGAAGAATTTCAAGGGACCAGAGTAAAACATTCTCAGAACCTCCCTGCAACCTAAAGATTCAAATTCCCAGAACAGGTCAAATTTTCACTTTCTGTTTTACCCGTCAGGAAACATATGGCTTCGTTCCCAGAACCAATGCGAAAACAAAAATGTACGTTCACACAACTTCCAAGGAACCAAATGTGCTGACTGGGTATGACCACAAATTTTATGACACAGTCACATAAAAAAATACATGGTTTCATATTAAATGTTTTATTTCAATATTCTATTATCAATATCTAATTTCACCTCCCATACCATACAAAAGCGAAAGTCATGGATCACTTTGGATGTAGGTTGCACATAATGGTGAGGTGATATTGATGACTTGGTAATCATATTATGATACCACAGAGGGAAACTGAGTTACATACATGAACTTGTACAAGCACACACAAACAAACATGCAAACAGACACACAGAGGACAACAGAGAACCATCTGTCTACACTCTGTGAGTATCCCTCTATCTGGGGTAGATGGCACCAATGCAAAAGGCTGCCAATTTACCAGCTCCGACCCAACTTTGCTAGAAAATTTACTTTTTTCCTGTTCATCTTTACTTTCTTTGTACAGAAAGTTCATGCTCTTATCACCTATGACCGCCAAACAGTTTAGGACATCAGATCGTCTGTTATTGACTTACTGACTCAGCGTCTCTGGACTCTTTGTTTACAACGGACCCTAGTTCCCCTCTACAGATTACCAAAGAAGCGCCACCAGCAGAGACTCGGGAGAAGAGCAGGCATCTTGGTTAGATTGAGACACTGAAAAAAGCCATCAGGCACTCCCTTGTAAAATTCTATGCCTCACAGAGACATGGCTCTCCAAGGCGATGCATATCCAACTTGACGGTTTCTCAATGCACCACCAAGACCGAACAACGGAGTGTTGCGCTTATTTGTCAAGGACAACTAGTGTTTCAGCTTCCAGTATGAAGACAATCTCAAGCTGAATACCTCATGGTAAATATTAGACCCTTCTGTCTTCTAAGAGAGTTCTCATATATAATTATCACTGCAGTCTACAACCCACCACAAGCCAACACCACTTTGGCACTCAACGAATACTGTATGGGGCTGTAAACAAAGACGAAACCACACACCCAGAGGCTGCGTTCCTTGTAGTTGGCATCTTAAACTCAAGAAGATTAAAAGCCCAAGTTTTACCGGCACGTCTCCTGTGCCACAAGCGGGGCGAAAGTCTGGATCACTTTTATTCAACCCACAGACATGCATACAAGGCCCACCCTAGACCTCCCTTCAGTCAATCAGACCACGCTTATATCCTTCTGCTTATCGTTTACAAACAGAAGCTCAAATAGGAAGTGTCAATGTCGCGCTCAGTGTAGAATTTGTCTGACGAAGTGGAAGCTATGTTACAGGATTGTCTTGCTAGTGCAGACTGGAATGTGTTTCGGGACTCATCCGTCAGCATCAAGGAATTCACATAATCAGTCACAGGTTTTATCAGGAAGTGCATCAACGACATCGTCCACATAGTGTCAATGTTCCCAGTCACAGTAAAGGATACATACTTGACCTCGTCTGCACTATTGGCTTCAAACTAATTCATATTTCCCCCTACCTGTTCCCACTGTGTGACCACAGCATCCTTCATTTCCCTCCAACTTTCTAATCAATCTGCTCTGCCCTGCCACTTGACCACGCCCCCACCTCAAATAGCTGCCCAATTCCATACTGCTCTGTCTGTCTCCCTCAACTCTCTGACCGTGCTCCAAGCTAAACCTGTCACCTACTCCTCCTCCTTCTCCTCCCCCTGGTTGACCCATGAGCTCCGCACCCTGAAGCAAGCTGGCTGCCGCCTGGAGCACCCGAGCAGGAAGTATGGGCTCACTGTCCACGCTGAGGCCAACAAACCCCACCTCTCCAGATACAGAGATGGCCTCAGTGCTACCAGGTCCACCTACTTCTCCAACATCGTCAACAGCTCCAATAATAACTCCTGGACTCTGTTTTCCACTGTCAGCAAACTACTTCAGACTTGTGACCACACCTTCTCTACTCCCTCAACTGAACTCTGCAACTCCTCCCTTCAGTTTTTCAAGGACAAGATCACCAAAATAAACTCATCACTGACTGATGAATCTCCCTCAGTCACCTATCCCCCTGTCAACCTCCCAACCGTCACCCCTGAAAGCAGGCTCTCCAATTTCGTCCCCCAATGACTCTCCTTATATATCAAAACTCATCATGTCATCCAAGACTACAACTTGCTCCCTGGATCCTCTCCCCACTGTTCTCATCAATGCCTTCCTGCCTGCTCTCTGTCCATCCCTGGATCCTCTCCCCACTGTTCTCATCAATGCCTTGCTGCCTGCTCTCTGTCCATCCCTGGATCCTCTCCCCACTGTTCTCATCAATGCCTTCCTGCCTGCTCTCTGTCCATCCCTGGATCCTCTCCCCACTGTTCTCATCAATGCCTTCCTGCCTGCTCTCTGTCCATCCCTGTATCCTCTCCCCACTGTTCTCATCAATGCCTTCCTGCATGCTCTCTGTCCATCCCTGCCTCTCCCCACTGTTCTCATCAATGCCTTCCTGCCTGCTCTCTGTCCATCCCTGTATCCTCTCCCCACTGTTCTCATCAATGCCTTCCTGCCTGCTCTCTGTCCATCCCTGTATCCTCTCCCCACTGTTCTCATCAATGCCTTCCTGCCTGCTCTCTGTCCATCCCTGTATCCTCTCCCCACTGTTCTCATCAATGCCTTCCTGCCTGCTCTCTGTCCATCCCTGTATCCTCTCCCCACTGTTCTCATCAATGCCTTCCTGCCTGCTCTCTGTCCATCCTGTCTCCCCCTCTCCCCACTGTTCTCATCAATGCCTTCCTGCCTGCTCTCTGTCCATCCCTGTATCCTCTCCCCACTGTTCTCATCAATGCCTTCCTGCCTGCTCTCTGTCCATCCCTGGATCATCTCCCCACTGTTCTCATCAATGCCTTGCTGCCTGCTCTCTGTCCATCCCTGGATCATCTCCCCACTGTTCTCATCAATGCCTTCCTGCCTGCTCTCTGTCCATCCCTGGATCATCTCCCCACTGTTCTCATCAATGCCTTGCTGCCTGCAGTCTGTCCATCCCTGGATCATCTCTCCCCACTGTTCTCATCAATGCCTTCCTGCCTGCTCTCTGTCCATCCCTGTATCCTCTCCCCACTGTTCTCATCAATGCCTTCCTGCTCTCTGTCCATATCTCACACACACCGTCAACCTCTCCCTTGCCCACTGAACTGTCCCCTCCAACTAAAAAAACAGTCATCCCCATCTTAAAAAAGCCAGGACTGGACACCACCATCCCAAATAACTTCTGCCCCATTTCCAACCTCCAATTCCTTGCCAAGACTCTGGAAGGCACTGTTGCCTCCCAATTACAGACCCACTTATTAATCATCATCCTGTATGAGCCTTTCCAGTCTGGTTTCCGCCCCCTCCACATTACTGAAACTGCACTCCTCAAAGTTATCAATGACCTCCTGACCTCTGCTGACGCTGGTGCTCTCAACATCTTGATTCTCCTTAATTAACCTGAGTGCCGTTTTTAACACAGTGAGCCATCAGATCCTCCATCACGTCAACCTTGACTTCCATTGCTATGCCGATGACACACAGATCTACCTCAGCACCAAATCCTTCCTCAACCTACCTATGATCCACATTGAATCCTGCCTCTGAAATAAAACAATTGATACAACAAAAATTTCCCATTCTCAACATTGATAAAACAGAACTCTAACTCATAGGCACCAAATCCACCCTCACCAAAGCTGGCAACCTCACCCTCACCAGTGACGACACCCCAGTCTCTCCCTCCCTCCCTCCCTCCCTCCCTCCCTCCACGCATGCAACCTTGCCATCATCATGGACTCCACAAAGTCAGGTCCTTCCTCTCCCATCATGCAGCTGAAACCCTCATACATGCATTAATCTCCTCCTGTCTTGACTACTGCAACACACTACTCTGAAATTACAAAGCCCCTCCGCACATTTTAACTTTCAGAACCCCCCCCCCACGCACACAGATACAAGCAATGAAATACACTACTAAGACAGACTTCTCTTCACCGTAGTGAGCATCCCCTAATCCAAATCCTTACCCTCCCCCTTACCCTAAACCATGTTCATCTCCAGTCCCCTGCTGTACTCCCATGACCGTGTAGCCACGCGTGACTCCAACAGCATTGTTAAGTTTGTTACCACGACAGTGGTAGGCCTGATCACTGACCGCGATGAGCGAGTCAGAAACCTGGCAGTGTGGTGCCAGGACAACAATCTCTCCCTCAATGTCAACAAGACCAAGGAGCTGATTGTAGACTAGGAGAAAGAGGGTAGATCACGCACCTATCCACATCGAAGGGGCTGTAGTTGAGCGGGTCAAGTTCCTCGGTGTCCACATCACTAAGGACTTAACATGGTCCACACACACACCCTCAGTAGTGAAGAGGACACGGCAGTCTATTCTTGTTTTGAGAAATGAAGGCTATTCCATGCGAGAAATTGCCTAGAAACGGACAATCTCATACCACACTGTGTACTATCGCAACAGAGTTCCTCTGTCCGGTGTCTGTGTTCTTTTTCCCCATCTTAATCTTTACTTTTTATTGGCCAATGTGAGACATGTTTTTTTTTCTTTGCAACTCTGCCTAGAAGGCCAGCCTCTTCACTGTTTCCCACTCATCTTTCTATTCTGGTTAGAGCCATTCCATTTGCGCTATTCTGTGAAGGGAGTAGTACACAACGTTGTACGAGATCTTCAGTTTCTTGGAAATTTCTCGCATGGAATTTCTTAATGTCTCAGAACTAGAAAAGACTGATGAGTTTCTATAAGGACACGAGGCGAAACCCAAACGCAGACATAGGAAGCAGATGGTTGAGCCCCAATATTGATTCATCCAAGGGGTAGGCAAAAGGTAGGTCAGGGACAGGCGAGAGTTCATAAACCGGGTCAGAGTTCAAAACGGGACCAGACGAAGGGCAGTATCGAGGTTAGGCCAGGCAGGGGTTCAGTAACCAGATCCGAGTCAAAACAGTACAAGGGGATAGGTAGGCTTGAAGACAGAACAGGCAGAGTGGTCAGTTTCAGAAGAAAGTTATTTGTTTCTGTCCATTTTGAGCCTGTAATCAAACCCACAAATGCTGATGCTCCAGATACTCAACAAGTCTAAGGAAAGCCAGTTTTATTGCATCTTTATTCAGAACAACAGTTTTCAGCTGTGCCAACAAAATTGCAAAAGGGTTTTCTAATGATAAAAATGTTGCCGTTTCCAGCTACAATAGTCATTTATTTAGTATTTCTGATCAATTTGATGTTATTTTAATTGACAACATGTAATGTGTGTATATGGGAGGCGAAGTCAAGTGCAGGAGAGCGGAGTAATATAAACAGGCGCACTTTAATGCCAAAATGACAGCCCATAACACATACAAGTGCCAAAACACAGTCTAAAATAAAAGTGCAATGCCTGACAATAATCCACGTAACAAAATAACAATCACTCACAAATACAACATGGGGAACAGAGGGTTAAATAATAAACAAGTAATTGATTGAGTGAAGCCAGGTGTGAAAAGACAAAGACAGAACAAATGGAAAATGAAAAGTGGATCGGCGGTGGCTGGAAAGCGTCGACCGCCGAACGAACAAGGAGAGGGACCGACTTCGGCGGGAGTCGTGACACAACAAAAGTAGCTTTTCTTTCAAAAACATGGACATTTCTAAGTGACCCCAAACTTTTGAACAGTAGTGTATATATAATTCAGTCCTAAATTAATTATCTGATCCTTTGATTGGGTGGACAACATGTAAGTTCATGCTGCAAGACCTCTGATAGGCTGGAGGATGTCCTCTGGAAGTTGTCATAATTACTGTGTAAGTCTATGGAAGGGAGTGAGAACCATTAGCCTTCTAGGTTTTGTATTGAAGTCAATGTACCCAGAGGAGAACGGAAGCTAGCTTCCAGCTACACCGTGGTGTTACCCTACAGAGTGCTGATTATTCACCTTTACTTTTTTTTCTCAATTATTTGGTGATGTGATTATATTTACTATAGTTTAATCTATGCTTTTTGTTTCATTTTACAATTTACATTTTTATGAAATTCACTGAGAATGATGGCACTCCCCTTCCTCCTCTGAGGAGCTTCCACTGATGCACAAGCAACACACTCACGCATACTGATGCCATACACACACACACACACACACACACACACACACACACACACACACACACACACACACACACACACACACACACACACACACACACACACACGCACACACAGTATATCCTGATGCCTAGTCATTTTACCCCTGCCTACATGTACTCCTGGTATATAGCTTAATTCTTGTGTGTTTTATTTCTCATGTGTTATTGATTTTATTTTATTTTTTAACTCTGCATCGTTTGGAAATAGCTTGTAAGTAAGCATTTCACGGTAAGGTCTAAACCTGTTGTATTCGGTACATGTGACAAATAATTATTGATTTTGATTTGATTTGCAATTGCTGTGTGTGTTTGTGGCTCCGTCAGCTAGCCCTTGACATTTGTCAACATTTCTAATTTGTTGCAGAGCCATGTAAAGCAGAGGAACAAACTGCGAGCTCCTCAAAAGTGGTCTGACAATACTGATGACCAAGTGTCACCAGACACTGCCCATCCGGTGTGTGGCTCGGATACAGAGGCGAAGGGCTGGAGTCGCTGTGGTCGTTACACGGTCATTCTGATTGGCATGATTATCATCAGATGGGCTCTCTCTAAAACTGATTGGATTTTGATGATGGTTGAATGAGATTTGATATGGTCTCACTTGATTTGACCCATCTCTGTCCAATTTGCAGTACAATGTGTCTTTGTGATTACCAGTAGTTCATTATTACAGTACAGCTATTACGGTAAAGACTGATTGAAATAATATTGTGTTGAGTGGTGACACCATGCGTAGCACAGTTTACAGTAATATCACCTGGGAAATGATCATGAACTTCACAGAGCAAATAAAATCAACATGACCAGCATTCTTTGGTAATGCTCTCTTCATTCATATTACATCTGTGAAATTACTACCAGCTAGCTAGCCTTCTGGTGGCAATGATATGAAGGAATTTGATCTTCAGAAGCCGGGCCATGGCAGACTGTTATTGGTAGCATTTGGTAATGCATGAGTCACTCTCTCAGTAGGAGAAGACCGGATTGACTGACTGAAGATACACCTCCTTCAGTCCCCAAACTCATCCTCCCCGAAACGATCACCTAATATCTATCCTTCCCATCTTCAGAAGAGAGGAGAGAGATAGAGAGATGAGATTAGTGGAAAATAGAAAGATGGAACAGGACAAGCTATCAAGTACACGGGGAGAGTGGATGAATTCAAAGCCTGAAAAATAATGAATGAATACATTTTGGCTGGAATTCTGTTTTTCCAATTTTGAGGACTTAATTGTTAGTCTTGCCTTTGTTTATTTGTGTTTATGTTGACTTATTGTATCATCATTCAAATGTGACTTTTAATTGGTTCTCAAATCAATATCAACATACTTCACCAACTATTAAGAGAATGATGCATCAACATTACTGGGAATCAGTTAACACACACGCGCACAGTGACGTGTAGGCTTGCCCTCTTGTTAACCCAATGAAGACAGGCTAACAAGGGCTTCTAATAAAGTCCACTTCTGTGATCTGTGGGGTAAATGTTCTCTCCTGCATACACAGATTTTGTTAGTTACTTAACCCTTGGTGTTAAAACAGTGGGAGTTTATTGATGCATGATGACTGTGTTCGTTGACTGACTGTCATGGCAGAATCCTGGGCTGGGATCGTGCCAATAAGGACAACACACAGGAATGTGACGTAGATGGATTCATCTTATTGGCTACTCTGTGGTAGATGGATTCATCTTATTGGCTACTCTGTGGTAGATGGATTCATCTTATTGGCTACTCTGTCGTAGATGGATTCATCTTATTGGCTATATACCCAGTATACATTGTGTGATCAGTTTTCCACTCAAATTTATTGCAAATGTCAAAGTGGGAGTCATGATGAAAACTCTCTACTTAGGGTGCCCACCCACTGTCCGCAGTGAGTGAAAACGTGCTTTGGTGATGAAATGTCACCTTATGTTGTAAAATACATTTCACCAAGGCAAATATGATTCTTCATGTCCTGAATCATTAGGTGGTGTATTTCTCTAACATATCATTAGAAGTCAGATTTCCTAACCTAATACGTCCGATAACAAGCACATAGCTCTGTTGACAGAGATTTTAGCGACTTTTGAGGATTTTAAATGGATTTGACATCCTCCACAAAGTTCTTTAAAGCAGGTCGCAAAAAGCTAAATTAACATGACAAGAGCTGAATTAAATGTAAAAGGCTTTCAAAAATGCTCCGTTGACATTTCACAGAGATACGCTAGATTTCACATTAATATGAAAAGCCTACACTAAAATATGAAAAGAATACGTCATGTCTCAAATTCGATACCGATCTTACCTCTCTCTATATTGTTTTCTGTCCTCCGGATTTGAGAAGAAAGATGATGAGTTCAATAAGAAGCCTGTCAGGTAGCCTTAATTCTCTCTCACAGCATACAGCCTCACGGACACAATGCTATGTTGAGATTTGTACCACTTTTCCCCTCAGTCCTCCATTGATTTAATCAACCTAATCTTGGCCATTCTACTTGGGTAAAACTCCAGTCCATTTTAAAAGGATTATGATAGAGACATGGTTTTCTAAGAGGAGTATCTATACAATTAACATATTGCTTTACCCATTGGTCGAACAATGCATTTTTGATAGAGACTATTTTGTTTGACGAAAAAAACCTTCTGATGTGACTGTGGTACAGTTAGGTCTAGGGTTTATTTTAAATTCTGTTTATTGAGGTTTTACACCTTGAATTGCACTGGCCTATTGTGGTCTCCTCTGTTATTGTTTCCAATCCTGGGATCATGAAGGAATTTGTGTATGTGTAAAAATGTCAAATTATCTGGGCTGATCAAGGGAAGGCGAGAGCTCAGGGTGCAAGCATTCCGCCTGGCTCTCCTGATGGAGCCTCCCCCCGATCCTCCAACTAAAAATGTATGAATAATGAACCTTTTATTTTATTTTTCCATTCAGACCAAGTGGAGCAAAAAAATGAAGGGAGTGGCTATCCATTTGAATTCTGTGGCCATTCTCTGGGCTATGATCCAGGATGAAATAGTGTTTCTAGCCCAGTGATATTCAGGTGTATAATGGGGTGAATTTGAAAATGTTGGACTAAATCTGTGGGCAATTTGTTATTATTGATTGTGTATAGGTGGTGTTTGAGACATGTTAGAATTGCAAACCAGGTTTCACCAGCATAGATTTGATCACATAGTGAACAGGTGATTGCATAAACGATGTTGGTGCTGTTTATGTTCATCAGTTTTTTGATTGGACTGGAGGTGTGTGCCTGTGGGTTGTGTATGTTTGTCAGTTGTCCATAGTAATGATGTTCCATGGGTAATGAGGGAGAAGGCCTGGTGGAGAATGTTGCATATACTAGCAGGTCCTTCATGTTTGGGGTCCTTCTGTAAACTGAGATGGGTGGGAATGGTTGTAATGGGAAGAATGTATGTTGCGTATTCGAAAATGCGCTTTTCAGTCTAGAATGTATGCATTGGTTTGTATGTGAATAAGTGCTAATGATAGGTACCCTCTGGGGTTCAGGCCCTGTAGGTTTGAGTCTAGGGTTAGATTTGAGAACAGAGTTAGGGTTAGATTTGAGGCTAGGGTTAGGGTTAGATTTGAGAACAGAGTTAGGGTTAGATTTGAAGCCAGGGTTAGGGTTAGATTTGAGAACAGAGTTAGGGTTAGATTTGAGAACAGAGTTTGGTTTAGATTTGAGGCTAGGGTTAGGGTTAGATTTGAGAACAGAGTTAGGGTTAGATTTGAAGCCAGGGTTAGGGTTAGATTTGAGAACAGAGTTAGGGTTAGATTTGAGAACAGAGTTTGGTTTAGATTTGAGACTAGGGTTAGGTTTAGATTTGAGAACAGAGTTAGGGTTAGATTTGAGAACAGAGTTAGGGTTAGATTTGAGAACAGAGTTAGGGTTAGATTTGAGAACAGAGTTAGGGTTAGATTTGAGACTAGGGTTAGGGTTAGATTTGAGAACAGAGTTAGGGTTAGATTTGAGCTCAGGGTTTGGTTTAGATTTGAGACTAGGGTTAGGGTTAGATTTGAGAACAGAGTTAGGGTTAGATTTGAAGCCAGGGTTAGGGTTAGATTTGAGAACAGAGTTAGGGTTAGATTTGAGCTCAGGGTTCTGTTTAGATTTGAGGCTAGGGTTAGGTTTAGATTTGAGAACAGAGTTAGGGTTAGATTTGAGCTTAAGATTAGAGTTTTTGAGACTTTAGATTTGAGGCTAGGGTTAGGGTTAGATTTGAGAACAGAGTTAGGGTTAGATTTGAGAACAGAGTTAGGGTTAGATTTGAGCTCAGGGTTTGGTTTAGATTTGAGGCTAGGGTTAGGGTTAGATTTGAGGCCAGGGTTAGGGTAAGATTTGAAGCCAGGGTTAGGGTAAGATTTGAGAACAGAGTTAGGGTTAGATTTGAGCTCAGGGTTTGGTTTAGATTTGAGGCTAGGGTTTGGTTTAGATTTGAGGCTAGGGTTAGGGTTAGATTTGAGGTTAAGGTTAGAGTTAGATTTGAGGCTAGGGTTAGATTTGAGGCTAGGGTTAGGGTTAGATTTGAGGCTAGGGTTAGATTTGAGGCTAGGGTTAGATTTGAGGCTAGGGTTAGGGTTAGACATGAGGCTAGGGTAACAGTTAGATTTGAGGCTAGGGTTAGGGTTAGATTTGAGGTTAAGGTTAGAGTTAGATTTGAGGCTTGGGTTAGATTTGAGGCTAGGGTTAGGGTTAGATTTGAGGTTAAGGTTAGAGTTAGATTTGAGGCTAGGATTAGATTTGAGGCTAGGGTGGAACGGATGTAGACATGAAGCTAGGGTAAGGGTAAGGTTTGAGGCTAGGATTAGATTTGAGGCCAGGGTGGAACGGATGTATACATGAAGCTAGGGTAAGGGTAAGGTTTGAGGTTAGGGTTGAACCAGAGAGTGGACATGAAGCTAGGTTTTACCCTGATGATCTGTGGGTATTTTCAAGACCTCAGACTGCAAGGGTATGAGCCTCATGAAAAGGATTGATAAACTGCAAGTCAAATTCCTTTTTGATGAAATGTTTAAAATCTAAACAGGGCTGTGACAGCAGAGAACATGGATGAAAGCTGGGGCAAATTTTTCATCTGGACGTTTTGCAGCAGAAAGCGAATATTTGCGTAGCTCCTCGCTTTGTGGCTATAACTCTTCCCAGATCGCTGGGCAAGAACTGGTGGTTGGCCAAACTGTGGACTCTCTCTCTCTCAGAGTAATGATGTGTTACCCAGTTGACAGGGGGAAAGACCAACCTGGAAACTCCACAAGAGACCAGGCAAGTCAGCCAATATATCAGGGATCACACACACACACACACACACAGACACACACACACACACACACACACACACACACACACACACACACACACACACACACACACACACACACACACACACACACACACACACAGACACACACACACACACACACACTTTCTGCTCCATCCATCATCTGAGATGTCCCTAAAGTGTGTTGGGACAGGATTGGGACAAGCTTTGAGGTGTTATTCAGATTGCTGTACACCTCTAACATATGGTTTCCCCCTGATCTGCCTCCAGATGACATTCCTAACTGGCCACTCCTATCGAAAACCCCACAGCAAATCAGAATGCAGAATTTACATAGCGGTTGCCCTGCACGCTACAAACTGAACAAAAAGACTGTGGCGTAACCTTAACCCTTAACAGCCGTTTGTCATAAGCAAGTGAAGATATGAACGATCTGTATAGTGTCTTCACATTCATGTATCCAAACAAGGATCTCACCGTTGTACAGCTGACAGAACAACGTGATAAGGTAGACATGCTGAGAGAGGTTCTAAGCACTGATCAAAGTAGACAATGTCTTTTATCATGTGTTCCTGTAAAGTGGTTGGCCACTGACAGACAGACGGGCCGACCACTCATTCGTCCAGATGCAGAGCTAACACTAGGCATGAAAACACATTTCTCATGTCATGGCTCGTATAAATTGGTTCCAGAAACATCTGAATCAATATCATCTCTAGCCCCCTGTTGAGGCATTGGAATCCGTATCAAGAGGCCCAGTTCATTTTAGTTCAGAGAATTATGAAGCGCTCTGCGTATTGCCAGAAGAAAGTGTTGTTTTACCAGGAATACAGAGTCTAAAAGTAGTAGTACCAGTTTTAGGCAGGGCTGCATTTTAGGCATTAGGCTGACTTGGATGTAAATCTAGGAGAAATCGAAGGGGCCTAGCATTTGGAATTTGAAAGCAAAGCTACTATTTATTTCTTAAATTGTATCGGTTTGTCCTTGTTTGTGTTTATTTCATGAAGTGTATTGTACTTTTTATCTGTTTTATTATCTGTTTTGATGTGGAACTTTGCATTGTACTGTGAACCTGCTTGAGGTAGTAAAATCCCATTTTGTCAACCAGTCTTTTTTAGCTTTGGCTTTAATCAATGACACCTTTGTGTTTTCTGTTCTTTGTTAACATTTGATCTCTTGTATTGCCTTTAAAATTATAGATATTTTATTTTAAATGCACTGCAAATAAAGTTTGAATTGAAGTTTGATTTGATATTGGATCTGTAATTGATGAATGCATGAATAAATGTGAAAAATGTATTAGCTGGGCTATAGGCCTACTAAATAAATGTATGAGCTGGGCTATAGGCCTACTAAATAAATGTATGAGCTAGGCTATAGGCCTACTAAATAAATGTATAAGATGGCCTATAAGGCCTACTAAATAAATGTATGAGCTGGGCTATAGGCCTACTAAATAAATGTATGAGCTGGGCTATAGGCCTACTAAATAAATGTATGAGCTGGGCTATAGGCCTACTAAATAAATGTATGAGCTGGGCTATAGGCCTACTAAATAAATGTATTATCTGGGCTATAGGGATACTAAATAAATATATGAGCTGGGCTATAGGCCTACTAAATAAATGTATGAGCTGGTCAAAAGGCCTACGAAATAAATGTATTAGCTGGGCTATAGGCCTACTAAATAAATGTATGAGCTGGGCAAAAGGCCTACGAAATAAATTTATGAGCTGGGCTATAGGCCTCCTAAATAAATGTATTAGCTGGGCTTTAGGCCTCCTAAATAAATAAATAAATAAAATGACTGGGCTATAGGCCTACTAAATAAATGTATTATCTGGGCTATAGGCATACTAAATAAATGTATTAGCTGGGCTATAGGCCTACTAAATAAATGTATGAGCTGGGCTATAGGCCTACTAAATAAATGTATGAGCTGGGCTATAGGCATACTAAATAAATGTATTAGCTGGGCTATAGGCCAACTAAATAAATATATGACCTGGGCTATAGGCCTACTAAATAAATGTATGAGCTGGGCAAAAGGCCTACGAAATAAATGTATTAGCTGGGCTATAGGACTACTAAATAAATGTTTGACTGGGCTATAGGCCTACTAAATAAATGTATTATCTGGACTATAGGGATACTAAATAAATATATGAGCTGGGCTATAGGCCTACTAAATAAATGTATGAGCTGGGCAAAAGGCCTACGAAATAAATGTATTAGCTGGGCTATAGGCCTACTAAATAAATACATTAGCTGGGCTTTAGGCCTCCTAAATAAATACATTAGCTGGGCTATAGGCCTCCTAAATAAATGTATTAGCTGGGCTATAGGCATACTAAATAAATGTATTAGCTGGGCTATAGGCCTACTAAATAAATGTATTAGCTGGGCTATAGGCCTACTAAATAAATATATGAGCTGGGCTATATGCCTACTAAATAAATGTATTAGCTGGGCTATAGGCCTACTAAATAAATGTTTGGGCTATAGGCCTACTAAATAAATGCATTAGCTGGGCTATAGGCCTACTAAATAAATGCATTAGCTGGGCTATAGGCCATTAAATACATGTATTATCTGGGCTATAGGCATACTAAATAAATATATGAGCTGGGCTATAGGCCTACTAAATAAATGCATGAGCTGGGCTATAGGCCTGGAAATAAATGTATTAGCTGGGCTATGGATACTAAATAAATATATGAGCTGGGCTATAGGCCTACTAAATAAATGAATTATCTGGGCTATAGGCATACTAAATAAATATATGAGCTGGGCTATAGGCCTACTAAATAAATGCATTAGCTGGGCTATAGGCCTACTAAATAAATGCATTAGCTGGGCCATAGGCCTACTAAATAAATGCATTGCTGGGCTATAGGCCTACTAAATAAATATATGAGCTGGGCTATATGCTATACTAAATAAATGTTTGGACGATTGCCTGCTGAGGTCACCCATGTACACACTCTCTCCAACACCACGCCATTTCACGCAGTGTCCACACTCTCACAAACCAGCACACACACATGCATGACCCAAAGTGTCCAAGAGGGGTATCCAAAACCACGCCCACTCCCAAACAGTTTCCACACCCTCTCCCAACCACGACCAGTCCCACCCACACCACACTTTCTCCCAACCACACTCCCACCCAGTTTCCACACTCTCTCCCAACCACGCCCACTCCCACCCAGTTTTCACACCTCTCGCCCAACCACGCCCACTCCCACCCAGTGTCCAAACCCTCTCCCAACCACGCCCACTCCCACCCAGTTTCCACACCCTCTCCCAACCACACCCACCCAGTGTCCACACTCTCTCCCAACCACACCCACCTAGTGTCCACACTCTCTCCAACACCACGCCCACTCACACCCAGTGTCCACACTCTCTCCAACACCACGCCCACTCCCACCCAGTGTCCAAACTCTCAAATTTTCCATCATCCCAATAATTTGAAACACGTACGCTCCTCCATAACAGGAATGGAAGAATTGATCTCCCTCTGCTCTGCTATTTTTTTTAATTACTAGAAGACAGATGCCTGAACGTTTATTTAATATTAATTTAGAAACACAACTTATGTTACTGGTTCCCCTGATGGAAAAGCAGGCACCCTGTCAGACTGATTGTGTGGTTGTGTGTGTGGCTGTGGTTGTGTTTTTGTGTGTGTTTGTTGGTGTGTGTGCGTGGTTGTGGTTTGTGTGTGTGTGTGTGTGGCTGATGCTATGTGTGTGTGTGTGTGTGTGTGTGTGTGTGTATGTGTGGCTGATGCTATGTGTGTGTGTGTGTGTGTGTGTGTGTGTGTGTGTGTACATACAAGGCAGAATTATGGAGATTGGGTGTTCAACTACAGGACTAAATATTAACTTTTCTTTTTCATTTCAATAATGATATGAGTGCTGATGTGAGATGTTGTGTTGGAACAGCCTTCTGTTGAGAGAAGCACGCCAGAGTTTTCCAGACTTTTATGAACAAAGTCACTTTCTTTTGCTTCTGTGTGCTGATCCCATCATGAAATCTCTTAAAACAGAAAGGTGCGATCTCGAACCTTTAACTTCTTGAAACTCCCCAAACCGGATCCGGGTTTGTGACTAAGCCTCAGGCTCATTAGCATAACGCAACGTTAACGATTTCTGAAAATCGCAAATAAAATTAAAATAATGCGTTTGCTCTCAAGCTTAGCCTTTTCTTAACAACACTGTCATCTCAGATTTTCTAAATATGCTTTTGAACCATAGAAATTGACTAATTTGTGTAAGAGTATGCAAACTCTAGCATAGCATTTTGTGTAGCATGTAGCACGCAACATTTTCACAAAAGCCAGATAACCAAATAAATAAAATCATTTACCTTTGAAGAGCTTCTGATGTTTTCACCTGAGGAGACTCCCAGCCACATACCAAATGCGCAGTGTTTCACAGTGAAAGCGTCTGTGTGTAGTGAGAAATCGGGCGTGCTCCACAAAATTTTCTACATTGCGCCTGGCTATCCGGGAAACGAACCACCTCAAATGCAGTCACCTACAACGTGAAACTTTTTCCGGATTAACTACATAATATCGACCGCCGAAACATGGCAAACGTTGTTTGGAATCAATCCTCAAGGTGTTTTTTCACATATCCGCAGGGTGCTTGGTCGACTGTTGGAGCATTCATGCATGCAGTTCGTGGAAGCTTGCTTCTCTCTCTGCCCCATGGAAAAATACTGGCAGGTGACTTTTGCGCACCAATTTATCGAGACAGGACACCGGGCGGACACGTGGTAAATGTGGTCTCTTGTTTATGGTCAATCTTCCAACGATCTGCCTACAAATACGTCACAATGCTGCAGACACCTTGGGGAAAGCGACAGAAAGGGCAGACTCATTCCTCTTGCGTTCACAGCCATATAAGAAGATCATGAAAGACAGAGCCTCAAAAATCCTTGTCATTTCCTGGATGCCAAGTCATCTTGGTTTTGCCTGAAGCTCACGTTAAAGGGCACGCACAGAGAAGATATTTGTATTTCTGGACACGTCAGAGTGTTTTCTTTCGAACAGTAGCAATTATATGCATAGTCGAGCATCTTTTTGTGACAAAATATCTTGTTTAAAACGGGAACGTTTTTCTTCCAAAAATGAAATAGCGCCACCATAAGTGTAAGAGGTTAAGGGGTTCTTTGGCTGTTCCCATATGGGAACGCTTTGAAGAACCCTTTTTGGTTCCAGGTAGAACTGTTTTCGGTTATTCCTTGAACCAAAATGGTCAACAAAAAAAAGGGTTATTCTATAGAGACAGTCATAGAACCATTTTGAAACCCTTTTAACTAAGAGTGTAGAATGTGTGTGTGTGTGTGTGTGTGTGTGTGTGTGTGTGTGTAGTTGTCAGGTGTATGTTTACAGGTCATAGCCTCTTTGCTCCCATTTGGGGAGTAGCAGCTGTCTCGACTCTCCTCCCATCTTTCCAGCCCCTTTCCTTCCACTCTCCTCCCCTTCTACTCCCCCTCCCGCTCTCCTCCCCTCTCATGTCTCCCTCACAGGAACAGGTTAATGACTGCTTAGGGTAGAGGTCAGATTTTCCATTTGTTTGGTCTTTGTCTTACACATTCGGCCCTCCACTTCACCTGCCTCCGAGTTTCTTTTTTGTGAAGAGGTCTGCACCCGTATATTGACTATCGGGGTATCAGTCAGATCACAGTGAGGTACAGCTACCCGCTGCCTCTCATCGCCAGTGCGATCGAGTCAATTCACAGGGCGTGCTTCTTCACAAAATTGGTTCTTAGGAGAGCTTGCAACCTGGTGCGTATCCGGGAGCGGGTCGAGTGGAAGACGGCAATTAGTACCACCTCAGGGCAATTTTGAGTACCTCGTCATGCCGTATGGGTCTTCCAGGCCTTTGTTGACGAGAATTTCCGGGACCTGCACGGGCAGGGTGTAGTGGTGTAAATCAACGACATTGTGATATGCACCGCTTTACGCGCCGAGCATGTGTCACAGGTGCGCAGGGTGCTTGGTCGACTGTTGGAGCATGGAGCATGATCTGTACGTCAAGGCTGAGAAATGTCTGTTCTTCCAACAATCCGTCTCCTTCCTAGCGTACCGCATTTCCACTTCAGTGGTGGACCTGGAGAGTGACCACATTTTAGCCATGCGTAATTGGCCGACTCCCACCACGGTAAAGGTAGTGCAGAGGTTTCTAGGGTTTGCCAACTACTACCAGAGGTTTATCAGAGGTTTATCAGGTAGCGACTCCCATTACCTCACTGCTGAAGGGCGGACTGCTGCGACTGCAGTGGTCGGCTGAGACGGACAGGGCTTTTGGTCACCTGAAGGCTCTGTTTACCTTGGCTCCCATGCTGGCTCATCCGGATCCCTCTTTGGCGTTCATAGTGGAGGTGGACGCATCCGAGGCTGGGATAGGAGCCGTGCTCTCTCAGCGCCTGGGCACGCCACCAAAGCTCCGCCCCTGTGCTTTCTTTTCGAAGAAGCTCAGCCTGGCGGAGCGAAACTATGATGTGGGGACCGGGAGCTGTTGGCTGTTGTCAAGGCTCTGAAGGCGTGGAGACATTGGCTTAAGGGGGCTAAACACCCTTTCCTCATCTGGACTGACCACCGCAATCTGAAGTACATCCGGGCGGCGAAGAGACTGAACCCTCGCCAGGCAAGGTGGGCCCCAGTGTCCAGCTGGGCGCCTGTACGTTCCGTCTGCTGTCCGTGACCGTTTGATATATTGGGCCCACACGTCACCCTCCTCTGGTCATCTTGGTATCGGTCGGACATTGCGTTGCCTTAGTGGGAAGCACTGGTGGTCCACCTTGGCCAAGGACGTGAGTGTGTTTGTTTCCTCCTGCTCGGTGTGCGCCCAGTGCAAGGCTCACAGGCACCTGCCCAGAGGGAAGTTGCAACTCCTACCCATTCCACAACGCCCGTGGGTGCGCCTGTCGGTGGACTTCTTGACAGATCTTCCTCCCTCACAGGGTAACACCATCCTGATCCTGGTCTTTGTGGATTGGTTTTCTAAGTCCTGCCGTCTCCTCCCTTTGCCAGGCCTCCCTACAGCACTACAGACTGTGGAGGCCCTGTTCACTCACGTCTTCCGGCACTACGGGGTGCATAAGGACATAGTCTCTGATCGGGGTCCCAGTTCACGTCCAGGGTCTGGAGCGTTCATGGAACGTCTGGGGGTCTCGGTCAGCCTCACCTCAGGTTTTCACCCTGAGAGTAACGGGTAGATGTAGAGAGTAAACCAGGATGTGGGTAGATTTCTGCGGTCATATTGCCAGGACCGGCCGGGGGAGTGGGTGGCGTTCGTGCCCTGCGCAGAGATGGCCCAAAACTCACTCTGCCACTCCTCTACTCACCTCTCTCCCTTCCAGCGCATACTGGGGTTCTGGCACCTTGCCATCAGAGCCAGATCAAAGCTCCTGCGGTGGACAAATGGTTTAAGCGCTCGGAGGAGACCTGGGACGCCGCCCATGTGCACCTGCAACGGGCCGTGAGGCAGCAGAAGGCGAGCGCCGACCGCCACCGCAGTGAGGCCCCGGGTCTGGCTCTCGACCCAAAACCTGCCCCTCCGCCTGCCCTGCCGGAAGCTGGGTCCGCAGTTTGTGGGGCCATTCAAAGTGCTGAGGAGACTGAATGAGGTATGCTACAGGTTACAGCTTCCCCCAGATTACCATATTAATCCCTCGTTCCATGTGTCTCTCCTCAGGCCTCTGGACATCGAGGTGGCCCCGGCGTATGCTGTTCGAGCGATCCCGGACTCGAGGCGTCGGGCGAGGGGCCTTCAGTACCTCATGGAGTGGGAGGGGTATGGTCCGGAGGAGAGATGCTGGGTGCCGGTGGAGGATGTCTTGGACCCGTCATTGCTGCGGGATTTCCACCGTCTCGCCCTGCGCCTCATGTTCCGGGTCGTCTCCGTGGTCGGTGTCAGCGCTCTGCTGGAGCAGTGCGTCAAGGGGGGGTACTTACCTCTCCTTTTCGGGCGGCGTTCAACGGTCGACGTCGACGGCCTTCTAGCCATCACCGATCCACTTTTAATTTTCAACTTGTTTTGTCTTTGTCTTACACACCTGGTTTCAATCCCCCAATTACTTGTTCATTATTTAACCCTCTGTTCCCCCATGTTCGTTCTTGTCAGTAATTGTGTATTGCATTGCGGTCCGTATTTGTGGCCTTGTATTTCTACAATGTGTATTGTGATATATTTTAGTAAAATTGCTTTCATTACCCATATCTGCTGTCCTGCTTCTGACTCAACTCAACAGTTACACACAGACGCATTACAATGTCCATCACCCATTTAGTATGATATGTCACACTTCGCAGGTTACAGTATTCATTTGTAGACGTCCATCACCCGTATCGTATGAAATGTTACAAATTACGATTCGTATTATATTTCACAAATTGGTAAAAAATTACAATATGTTACGGATTTGAATGAATTGTTATGCATTATGAATTTGAAAAACATAACATTTCTTAAAAATTTGCAAAACACCTGATATGTTACTAGTTTGCAAAACCTACGGCATGTTAAGTATTCTAGCTAGGTGGCTAACGTTAGGGTTTGGCTTGGTGTTCAGGTTAGAGTTAGGGTTAGCTAACATGCTAAGTAGTTGCAATATAACTAAAAATGAGTAAGTAGTTGAAACGTTGCTAATTAGCTAAAATGCTAAAGTTGTCCATGATGAGATTCAAACTCGCAAAACTTTGGGTTGCTAGACATTCACCTTATACGCCCACCTATCCACCCTGACCAATCACCCTACTTTCATTTTTACTTTAAGAAACCATCTATCTGTTGTATGTAACCATACCAAACGTACATACTAAATGGAGAACCTCGGATTTACAGACAGAATAATATGAAAGGCCTTGAGACCAGTCTGGTCTGCTGGACAAAAAAAATAAAAAAGGAGAGATGGGGAAAAAAAGTTACCTGACAATGTTTAAAGACTCAGCAAGGTTTAAAGACTCAGCAAGGTTTAAAGACTCAGCAAGGTTTAAAGACTCAGCAAGGTTTAAAGACTCAGCAAGGTTTAAAGACTCAGCAAGGTTTAAAGACTTAGCAAGGTTTAAAGACTCAGCAAGGTTTAAAGACTCAGCAAGGTTTAAAGACTCAGCAAGGTTTAAAGACTTAAGCAAGGTTTAAAGACTCAGCAAGGTTTAAAGACTCAGCAAGGTTTAAAGACTCAGCAAGGTTTAAAGACTCAGCAAGGTTTAAAGACTTAGCAAGGTTTAAAGACTCAGCAAGGTTTAAAGACTCAGCAAGGTTTAAAGACTCAACAAGGTTTAAAGACTCAACAAGGTTTAAAGACTCAGCAAGGTTTAAAGACTCAGCAAGGTTTAAAGACTCGCCGAGATTAAAAGACTCAGCAAGGTTTAAAGACTCAGCAAGGTTTAAAGACTCAGCAAGGTTTACAGACTCAGCAAGGTTTAAAGACTTAGCAAGGTTTAAAGACTCAGCAAGGTTTAAAGACTCAGCAAGGTTTAAAGACTCAACAAGGTTTAAAGACTCAGCAAGGTTTAAAGACTCAGCAAGGTTTAAAGACTCAGCAAGGTTTAAAGACCCAACAAGATTTAAAGACTCAGCAAGGTTTAAAGACTCAGCAAGGTTTAAAGACTCAGCAAGGTTTAAAGACTCAGCAAGGTTTAAAGACTCACCGAGGTTAAAAGACTCAGCAAGGTTTAAAGACTCAGCAAGGTTTAAAGACTCAGCAAGGTTTAAAGACTTAGCAAGGTTTAAAGACTCAACAAGGTTTAAAGACTCAGCAAGGTTTAAAGACTCAGCAAGGTTTAAAGACTTAGCAAGGTTTAAAGACTCAACAAGGTTTAAAGACTCAGCAAGGTTTAAAGACTCAGCAAGGTTTAAAGACTCAGCAAGGTTTAAAGACCCAACAAGATTTAAAGACTCAGCAAGGTTTAAAGACTCAGCAAGGTTTAAAGACTCAACAAGGTTTAAAGACTCAACAAGGTTTAAAGACTCAGCAAGGTTTAAAGACTCACTGAGGTTAAAAGACTCAGCAAGGTTTAAAGACTCAGCAAGGTTTAAAGACTCAGCAAGGTTTAAAGACTTAGCAAGGTTTAAAGACTCAACAAGGTTTAAAGACTCAGCAAGGTTTAAAGACTCGCCGAGGTTAAAAGACTCAGCAAGGTTTAAAGACTCAGCAAGGTTTAAAGACTCAGCAAGGTTTAAATTAAAGACTCGCCGAGGTTAAAAGACTCGCCGAGGTATAAAGACTCACCGAGGTTAAAAGACTCACCGAGGTATAAAGACTCACCGAGGTTACAAAACTCACCGAGGTTACAAGACTCACAAGGTTTAAAGACTCGCCGAAGTTTAAAGACTCGCCGAGGTTAAAAGACTCGCCGAGGTTAAAAGACTCACAGAGGTTAAAAGACTCGCCGAGGTATAAAACTCACCGAGGTTACAAGACTCGCCCAGGTATAAAGACTCGCCGAAGTTGCAAGACTCACCAAAGTTTGGTCAGCAGAAGAAAATGGAGAGGGGAAAAAACTATAAAAGATAAAAGGAAGGTGTTGAAAAAAATAGAGGGAGTAAAATAGAGGAAAAGAGAGAGAGAGTATAATGTTGTGAAATAGAGTGACAAAAGGAGGATAGGATAAGGATAGGATAAGAGTGAGAGAGACGTAAGTCATGTTAACCAGAGAATAATTTGAGATGATTAATATTGCTTCTTCCCAGACTATACCACAGCGCTTCATTAGGTAACATGCCATTATAACTCTCCTCTCCCGAGCCCCATGGCAGAAATCATACACACACAGAACAGTGGATTGAGATAAAACACACACACACACACAGTGTCCACATTTAGAGCGTTAACAAAACTATGGACTTCTTAGTAATGTTCTTCTGTTTGTATTTTTCACCTAAGGGTGAGAGATAGAGGACAGGACCCCTATATGAAGTCAAACCAATTCTGACCGTGTGATTGTATATGGAATACCTAGCTGGCAGTCAGGAGGAGGTAGCCACAATTTCATGACAAGTCTTGGTTTATCACATACCCCTACTATATAATGACGTGACCTTATCAAATAGATAGACAGGTATGATTCAAATGTCAACAAATTCATTAAATTAATGATATAATGATTATCACAGAAGAGAGCTTTTGTAAGCATAATGTGTCACCATGTGTGTATTGCAAGGTTATATACAGTGTATTCAGAAAGTATTCAGACCCTTTGACTTTTTCAACTTTCAATTTTGTAACATTACAGCCTTATTCTAAAATTGATTAAATAGATATTTTTCCTCATCAATCTACACACTATACTCCATAATGACAAAGCAAAACCAGGTTTAGAAAATTTTGCAAATGGAAATATCACATTTACATAAGTAATTCAGACTCTTTACTCAGTACTTTGTTGAAGCACCTTTGGCAGCGATTACAGCCGAGTCTTCCTGGGTACGATGCTACAAGCCTTGCACAACTGTATTTGGGGAGTTTCTCTCATTCTTCTCTGCAGTTCCGCTCAAGCTCTGTCAGGTTTGATGCTGCACAGCTATTTTCAGGTCTCTCCGGAGAATTAGATTGGGTTCAAATCCGGGCTCTGGCTGGGCCACTCAAGGACATTTAGAGACTTGTCCTGAGGCCCCTCCTGTTGGAACGTGAACCTTCGCCCCAGTCTGATGTCCTGAGTGCTCTGGAGCAGGTTTTCATCAAGGATCTCAATGTACTTTGGGCAGTTAATCTTTAACTCGATCCTGTCTAGTCTCCCAGTCCATGCCGCTGAAAAACATCAACACAGCATGATGCTGTCACCACCATGCTTCACTGTAGGGAGGGTGCCAGGTTTCCTCCAGATGTGGCGCTTGGCATTCAGGCCGAAGAGTTCAATCTTGGTTTCATCAGACCAGAGAATCTTGTTTCTCATTGTCTGAGAGTCCTTTAGGTGCATTTTGGCAAACTCCAAGTAGGCTGCCATGTGCCTTTTAATGAGGAGTTGCTTCCGTCTGGCCACTCTACCATAAAGGCCTGATTGGTGAAGTGCTGTAGAGATGGTTGTCCTTCTGGAAGGTTCTCCCATTTACACAGAGGAACTCTGGAGCTCTGTCAGAGTGACCATCTTCTCCCCCGATTTCTCAGTTTGGTCGTGTGGCCAGCTCTCGGAAGAGTCTTGGTGGTTCCAAGCTTCTTCCATTTAAGAATGATGGAGGCCACTGTGTTCTTGGGGACCTTCAATGCTGCAGACACAATCCTGTCTCGGAGCAATACGTACAATTCCTTTGACCGCATGGCTTGGTTTTTGCTCTGACATCCGGAGCAAACTGCGGAACCTTATAAACACACGTGTGTGCCTTTCCAAATTATGTCCAATCATTTGAATTTACCACAGGTGGACTCCAATCAAGTGTTAGAAACATCTCAAGCATGATCAATGGAAACAGGATGCACCTGAGCTCAACTTCGAGTCTCATAGCAAAGGGTCTGAATACTTATGTCTTTGCTTTGTCATTATGGTGTATTGTGTGTAGTAGATTGATGAGTGAAAAAATTATGTAATACATTTTAGAACAAGGCTGTAACGTAACAAAATGTGAAAATAGTCAAGGGGTCTGAACACTTTCCGAATGCACTGTAGCTAGCTAATTCATTTTGATTTGAATTCAAAAGCCTATTTTTTCTGCGATCTGACCCAATGAGGGGGACAACAATGCACTGTGAGCTGGTAATTAATTATGAGCTGGTTGTCATCATTATTCTGTGGAGTGGAGAGCTCAGAGACCAGAGAGTCAGCGGCAACAGAGAAGTCACAGTCAGATGTCGGGGACAGCAAGGGGCCGGTGAGACACCTTTAACAGAGAGTGAACTGTACCTCCGGAGGACTTGCTCATCTCCCCATTGACCACCTCCTCCCTCTGCTCCATATGGTTCCCTCTTGAATGTCACTCCATCTGTTGGAGGCTTTAACAATAGAAAACGTTAAACTATGGCTGTTATATTTCATTCTGATTTGTTTAGCTTTTTCAAGCGCTTTGAGATTATTTCTGTTATGAAAAGCACTACAGAGATGAATTAATAATAATCATATTTATTATTATTATTATTATTATCAGTACTACAAAACAGTTATTACAGATATTGTGTATTAAAGTACTGGTTATGGTGTGACGAGTCTAAGGGGGGAGGAGGGGATTCAGCTAACCTATGGATTTGTTTTAAGACGGTTATAGACGGGGAGCATTTTGATATTTGATTTTGAATTTGAGCACCCCTGTAGGTATAAACAAAATATACTGAACAAAAAACATAAACGCAACAGATGTTTGTCCTGTTTCATGAGCTGAAATAAAATTATACAATTATTTCTCTCAAATTTTGTGCACAAATTTGTTTACATTCCTGTTTGTGAGGATTTCTCCTTTGACAAGATAATCCATCCACCTGACAGGTGTGGCATGTCAAGAAGCTGATTAAACAGCATGATCATTACACAGGTGCACCTTGTGCTGGGGACAATAAAAGGCCAATCTAAAATGTGCAGTTTTGTCACACAACACAATGCCACAGGTGTCTCAAATTTTAAGGGAGCGTGCAATTGGCATGCTGACTGCAGGAATGTTCACCTGAGCTGTTGCCAGATAATTGAATAATTTCTCTTCCAACGTCATTTTAGAAAATTTGGTAGTAAGTCCATCTGGCCTCATAACCGCAGACCACGTGTAACCATGCCAGCCCTGGACCTCCACATCCGGCTTCCTCACCTGCGGAATCGTCTGAGACAAGCCACCTGGACAGCTGATGAAACTGTGTGTTTGCAAAACCAAAGGATTTCTACACAAACTGTCAGAAACTGTCTTAGGGAAGCTCATTTGATTTTTAAAGAATACAGTATTACTTTACTTGCATAAAAAAGTGGATGAAAAGGTGGTTACTGACAGAGAAAATGTATTCTACCTACTGGCTATGCTACTGGCTATGCTACTGGCTATGCTACTGGCTATGCTACTGGCTATGCTACTGGCTATGCTACTGGCTATGCAGGAATATTTCAAAAAGGTTCTAAAGCTGAAAAGGAACCAACCAAGTTCACCTGAATAGGAAAGTTCATAAGGCAAGTACCATGCAAGGTATGTTCACCCCTATTACTAACAAAGTGCCATGTCGATGCCACAGAACCAATGCTCATTTTGATTGTAGAGATTCGCCTCTCTCTACCTCTCTCTCTCTACACCTCTACCTCTAGCTCTCTCTACCTCTAGCTCTCTCTACCTCTACCTCTCTCTACCTCTACCTCTCTACCTCTACCTCTACCTCTACCTCTCTACCTCTACCTCTCGCATGGGGCTGGTAAATCATTAATTGCCTTTCATTCAAACACTACTCACATGGCAGCCATCATGTCATAGTAAAGTAGATCTTAGAAGGTCACTCTCTCCTGGGGCCGTGTGTGTGTTTTAGATAGGCAACTTTATAACACAGAACATTGATTAGCCGGATGGCATTTATTGGGATGACTCATGTACTGGAGGCAGCACTGCAGTGTGGTCACTTGCTGGCAAAGGAGCAAAGTCATGAAATCTGATTTTAAACCTAACCTTAACTCTAACCTTAACCTCACTGCTAAACCTAAAGCCTAACCTGAAATTAAGACCAAGAAGCTGATTTTTGTTTTGGCCCATCTAGCAAAACCATTCAGCTCTGCCTCCAGGGCAAGACCCATGACAATAAACATCAAACTGCCATGCATTTTCTTGGTAACATTTGAAAGGAAAAAAACTTAGAAGTTTGTGGAAATGTGAAAGGAATGTAGGAGAATATAACACATTAGATCTGGTAAAAGATTATACAAAAAATACAAAAACTTTGTTTTTTTTGCAACATCATCTTTGAAATGCAAGAGAAAGGCCATACTGTGTTATTCCATCCCAGGCGCAATTTACAAATTGAGCACAAAAAAATTCAGAAAATCACGTTGTATGATTTTTATGTAATTAATTTGCATTTTATTGCATGACATAAGTTTTTGTTTCATCAGAAAAGCAAAACTTAATATTTGGTACAGAATCCTTTGTTTGCAATTACAGAGATCATACATTTCCTGTAGTTCTTGACCAGGTTTGCACACACTTCAGCAGGGATTTTGGCCCACTCCTCCATACAGACCTTTTCCAGATTTCAGATTTCAGGTTTTGGGGCTATCGCTGGACAATACGGAGTTTCAGCTCCCTCCAAAGATGTTCTATTGGGTTCAGGTCTGGAGACTGGCTAGGCCACTCTTGCCCTGGCTGTGTGTTTTGGGTCGTTGTCATGCTGAAAGACCCAGCTACGACCCATCTTCAATGCTCTTACTGAGGGAAGGAGGTTGTTGGCCAAGATCTCGCGATACATGGCCCCATCCATCCTCCCCTCAATACGATGCAGTCGTCCTGTCCCCTTTGCAGAAAAGCATCTCCAAAGAATGATGTTTCCACCTCCATGCTTCACGGTTGGGATGGTGTTCTTGGGGTTGTACTCATCCTTCTTCTTCCTCCAAACACGGCGAGTGGAGTTTAGACCAAAAAGCTCTATTTTTGTCTCATCAGACCACATGACCTTCTCCCATTCCTCCTCTGGATCATCCAGATGGTCATTGGCAAACTTCAGACGGCCCTGGACATGTGCTGGCTTGAGCAGGGGGACCTTGCTTGCGCTGCAGGATTTTAATCCATGACGGCGTAGTGTGTTACTAATGGTTTTCTTTGAGACTGTGGTCCCAGCTCTCTTCAGGTCATTGACCAGGTCCTGCCGTGTAGTTCTGGGCTGATCCCTCACCTTCCTCATGATCATTGATGCCCTACGAGGTGAGATCTTGCATGGAGCCCCAGACCGAGGGTGATTGACCGTTATCTTGAACTTCCTCCATTTTCTAATAATTGTGCCAACAGTTGTTGCCTTCTCACCAAGCTGCTTGCCTATTGTCCTGTAGCCCATCCCAACCATGTGCAGGTCTACAATTTTATCGCTGATGTCCTTACACAGCTCTCTGGTCTTGGCCATTGTGGAGAGGTTGGAGTCTGTTTGATTGAGTGTGTGGACAGGTGTCTTTTATACAGGTAACAAATTCAAACAGGTGCAGTTAATACAGGTATTGAGTGGAGAACAGGAGTGCTTCTTAAAGAAAAACTAACAGGTCTGTGAGAGCCAGAATTCTTACTGGTTGGTAGGTGATCAAATACTTATGTCATGCAATAAAATGCAAATTAATTACTTAAAAATCATACAATGTGATTTTCTGGATTTTTGTCTCTCACAGTTGAAGTGTACCTATGATAAAAATTACAGACCTCTACATGCTTTGTAAGTAGGAAAACCTGCAAAATCGTCAGTGTATCAAATACTTGTTATCCCCACTATAGGTCTATGTCCTGGGTAATGTTCTCGTTACTTAGAACCTCATGCTAATCGCATTAGCCGACGTTAGCTCAACCGTCCCACAGGGGACCCACCAATCCTGAAGAAGGTTTACAAGAACACAACCTGCAAAGTGTTTCCTTTGAAATGGTACCAAGAATATGCACATCCTTGCTTCAGGGCCTGAGCTACAGGCAGATAGATTTGGGTATGTCATTTTATGCGAAAATTGAAAACAAGGGGCGGATCCTTAAGAGGTTTTAAGCAATGCTCTGTGGAGTGTATGTCTTACAGTGGTCCTACGGACAGATACTCCAATCTTCGCGGTGGAGCTTTGCAGCTCCTTCGGGGTTATGTTTGGTTACTATGATGCCTCTGATTAATGCCCTCCTTGCCTGGTCTGTGAGTTTTGCTCGGTGGCCCAGGTTTGTTGTGATGCCATATTCTTGACATGTTTTAATACTGGATTTAATGCTCTGTGGGATGTTCAAAGTTTTTTTTATAACCCAACCCTGATCTGTACATCTCCACAAAATTGTCCCTGACCTGTTTGACGAGCTCCTTGGTCTTCATGGTTTTGCTTGCTTGCTTGGTGGTGCCCCTTTCTTAGTGGTGGTGCCCCTTTCTTAGTGGTGTTGCAGACTCCGGTGGCCTTTCAGAACAGGTGTATATATACTGAGATCATGTGACATATCATGTGACATTTAGATTGCACGCAGGTGGACTTTATTTCATGAATTATGTGACTTGTGAAGGTAATTGTTTGCACCAGATCTTATTTAGGGGCGTCATAGTAAAGGGGATGAAAACATGTGTTCCCGACACTCTTCTGTTTTGGATTTCTTTAGAATTTTTTGAAACAAATATTTTTTTTCATTTCACTTCACCAATTTGGACTGTTTTCTGTATGTCCATTACACGAAATGCAAATAAAAATCAATTTAAATTACAGGTTGTAATGCATCAAAATAGGAAGAACGCCAAAGGGGCTGAATACTTTTGAAAGGCGCTGTAAACAGTTCATCAAATGGCTACACAGACTATTTGTATTTACCCCCTTTTGTACTTTGCTGCTACTTGCTGTTTATTATCGATACATAGTCACTTTACCCCTACCTACATGTACACATTACCTCAATTACCTCGACTAACCGGTGCCCCTGCACATTGACCCGGTACCGGTAACCCATGTGTATAGCCACGCTATGATTATTATTTTATCGTTTTACTTTTTTTCTTACTTTAAGTTTATTATATTTGTTTATACATTTTATTGCAAATATTTTCTTACTTATTAAAATACAATTCCGCATTATTGGTTTCGGGCTTGTAAGTATTATTTCACCGTAAGTTCTATGCCTGTTGTATTCGGAGCATGTGACATATACAATTTGATTTGATTCGAAGTTGTTGTCAAATTCACAGCTTTACAGTGTGAGTGATGAGAGGGGTAAATCACCAAGGCATATTCATATGCTCATATGGCCAGTCTCCTGTTCATGGCAAATTGCCTTCGAACTACACCTGCAAGCACTGCCTGAACACACAAATACCAGCTCACACACAGACACATGCACGTTCATTACCAGTCAAACGTGTGGACACACCTACTCATTCCAGGCTTTTTCATTATTTTTCATTCTTTTCTACACTGTAGAATAATAGTAAAGATATCAAAACAATGAAATAACACATATGGAATCATGAATTAACCAAAAAGGTGTTGAACAAATGAAAATAGATTTTATATTTGGGATTATTCAAAGTAGCCACCCTTTTCCCTGTGACAGCTTTGCACACTCTTGTCATTCTCTCAACCAGCTTCATGAGGTAGTCATCTGGAATGCATTTCAATTAACAGGTGTGCCTTGTTAAAAGTTCATTTGTGGAATTTCTTCTCTTCTTAATGCGTTTGATCCAATCAGTTGTATTGTGACAAGGTAGGGGTGGTATACTGAAGATACACACACACACGCACGCACGCACATGCATATGCGCACACACACATTACACACACAAGAACACACACGTACACACGCACATCAAATCCACTTCCTCAGGAGCAATCAAAAGTATCACTGTACTTCCATTGCCACACAGAGACCCTCTCCCCTCGGCTATGATTCTCACTAGTCACACTACTGGAGCTCCAGATCATTGGCCACACACAGCGTCCGTTCACCCCAGGAAAGGAAGCTTGTTCTGGGGTTACTCTCTCTCAGAGGCTCCTGAAGGATTGTGGAGCTCTACGGTAGCCAAAAAAATCACAGAGCTGGAGTTGACTAAAAGAAACAGATGAAAGAAGAGACAGACAGCTCTGTCTCCTTCCTTCTCTTCCTCCCTCTTTCTCTTTTTCCTCCCTCTGTTACTCTAGTTCAATAACAATTGATATATTTAATCAGTTTTTCTTTGTGAAGAATTTGTGCTAATTGGGTAGATAAGAAAACAGAGGAAGAAGGGAGGAAAGGAAGAAGAGGAAGAGAGTTCTGTCTCCGAGGTGATCTATTAGTGATCTGATCCATGCCAGACCGCTCTTGAGTTGAGTGAGTAGTGAGCTTCAGTACCATGTCATTACCGCAAATGTTCCAGTTTCAGACAGACAATGTTAAGTATCTTAGGTTACGGGGAGTTCTTGCTGCTTATTGGGCAAATGTCAATGTTTTTTACACTATAGCAATAAGGTAGGGCGGCCCAGCTATAATTGAGCCGGAGGAGATGGTTGCCGTTTTACTGGCTCCGAACTGATTTTCCTATTGTATGTGTTTCTTTGTGTTGTTTGTAACTTCTTTTGTACATAATGTTTATGACCGAAAAGAACAGAGATTACTCACCTCGTACTGGACAAAAATGTTTTATTTAACGAGTCAACGCGAAGGATTTACTTCAGACACCGGACAATGCCCAAATCCCCGTCATTTGCATGAAAAAGAGAGAGAGATATAGGGGTCGTAGGTCGGGGTACCTTGTAAGACTCCAATGGCGAGTGGGTAACCCTCCTCTATCATCAGTCCTATTAGTCAATGGACAATCATTGGATAACAAACTGGATGAGCTCCGATCAAGACTATCCTACCAACGGGACATTAAAAACTGTAATATCTTATGTTTCATGGATAACATACATCTGGCTGGATGTTTGGTCCTTCGGCAAGATAGAACAGCTGCCTCCAGTAAGACAGGGGGTGGCGGTCTGTGCATATTTGTAAATAACAGCTGGTGCACAAAATACTAATGAAGTCTTTAGTTTTGTTCACCTGGCCGGGGACTTTAATGCAGACGAACTTAAATCCTAACTTTTCCTAATTTCTATCAGCATGTTACAGGTGCAGCCAGAGGACAAAAACACTCTCGACCAGATTTATTACAGGCAACATCCACACTGAGCTAAAGGGTAGAGCTGCCGCTTTCAAGGAGTGGGACTCTAACCAAGATGCTCCAACAAACCATCATAAAGGTAAAGGCGTCAATACAGGACAAACATTGATTCCTACCACACTCTCCAACGCCCGCCGAATGTGGTAGGGCTTGCAAACCATTACGGACTACAAAGGGAAGCACAGCCATGAGCCTACCAGACAAGGTAAATTACTTCTATAAGTGCTTTGAGGCAAGCAACACTGAAGCATGTGTGAGAGCACCAGCTGTTCCGGTTGACTGTGTGATCACGCTCTCTGAAGCCAACGTGAGTAAGACCTTTAATCAGGTCAACATTCACAAGGCCGCAGGGCCAGATGGATTACCAGGACGTGCATGCGCTGACCAACTGGCAAGTGTCTACATTGACATTTTCAACCTCTTCCTGTCTGAGTCTGTAATACCAACATGTTTTAAGCAGACCACCATAGTCCCTGTACCCAAGAACACTAACACATTAGAATACTTCCGGCGCCGACAGAGATGGCCGCCTCGCTTCGCAGTTTTTGCAGTTTTTTGTTTTTTTACGTGTTATTTCTTACATTAGTACCCCAGGTTATCTTAGGTTTCATTACATACAGTCGAGAAGAACTACTGTATATAAGATCAGCGTCAACTCACCATCGGTACGACCAAGAATATGTTTTTCGCAACGCGGATCCTGTGTTCTGCCTTACCAACAGGACAACGGAATGGATCGCATGCAGCGACCCAAAAAAACAACTCCGAAAAAGAGGGAAACGAGGCGGTCTTCTGGTCAGACTCCGGAGATGGGCACACCGTGCACCACTCCCTAGCATTCTTCTTGCCCATGTCCAATCTCTTGACAACAAGGTTGATGAAATCCGAGCAAGGATAGCATTCCAGAGGGACATCAGAGACTGTAACGTTCTGTGCTTCACGGAAACATGGCTCACTGGAGAGACGCTATCCGAAGCGGTGCAGCCAACGGGTTTCTCCACGCATCGCGCCGACAGAAACAAACACCTTTCTGGTAAGAAGAGGGGTGGGGGCGTATGCCTTATGGCTAACGAGACATGGTGCGATGAAAGAAACATACAGGAACTCAAATCCTTCTGTTCACCTGATTTAGAATTCCTCACAATCAAATGTAGACCGCATTATCTACCAAGAGAATTCTCTTCGATTATAATCACAGCCGTATATATCCCCCCCCAAGCAGACACATCGATGGCTCTGAACGAACTTTATTTAACTCTTTGCAAACTGGAAACCATTTATCCAGAGGCTGCATTCATTGTTGCTGGGGATTTTAACAAGGCTAATCTGAAAACAAGACTCCCTAAATTTCATCAGCATATCGATTGCGCAACCAGGGGTGGAAAAACCTTGGATCACTGTTACTCTAACTTCCGCGACGCATAAAAGGCCCTGCCCTGCCCCCCTTTCGGAAAAGCTGACCACGACTCCATTTTGCTGATCCCTGCCTACAGACAGAAACTGAAACAAGATGCTCCCACGCTGAGGTCTGTCCAACGCTGGTCCGACCAAGCTGACTCCACACTCAAGACTGCTTCCATCACGTGGACTGGGACATGTTTCGTATTGCGTCAGATAACAACATTGACGAATACGCTGATTCGGTGTGCGAGTTCATTAGAACGTGCGTTGAAGATGTCGTTCCCATAGCAACGATTAAAACATTCCCTAACCAGAAACCGTGGATTGATGGCAGCATTCCCGTGAAACTGAAAGCGCGAACCACTGCTTTTAATCAGGGCAAGGTGTCTGGTAACATGACAGAGTACAAACAGTGCAGCTATTCCCTGCGCAAGGCTATCAAACAAGTTAAGCGTCAGTACAGAGACAAAGTAGAATCTCAATTCAACGGCTCAGACACAAGAGGCATGTGGCAGGGTCTACAGTCAATCATGGACTACAGGAAGAAATCCAGCCCAGTCACGGACCAGGATGTCTTGCTCTCAGGCAGACTAAATAACGTTTTTGCCCGCTTTGAGGACAATACAGTGCCACTGACACGGCCTGCAAAGGAAACATGCGGTCTCTCCTTCACTGCAGCCGAGGTGAGTAAAACATTTAAACGTGTTAACCCTCGCAAGGTTGCAGGCCCAGACGGCATCCCCAGCCGCGCCCTCAGAGCATGCGCAGACCAGCTGGCTGGTGTGTTTACGGACATATTCAATCAATCCCTATACCAGTCTGCTGTTCCCACATGCTTCAAGAGGGCCACCATTGTTCCTGTTCCCAAGAAAGCTAAGGTAACTGAGCTAAACGACTACCGCCCCGTAGCACTCACTTCCGTCATCATGAAGTGCTTTGAGAGACTAACCCATCTGGACAAGAGGAATACCTATGTGAGAATGCTGTTCATCAACTACAGCTCAGCATTTAACACCATAGTACCCTCCAAGCTCGTCATCAAGCTCGAGATCCTGGGTCTCGACCCCGCCCTGTGCAACTGGGTACTGGACTTCCTGACGGGCCGCCCCCAGGTGGTGAGGGTAGGTAACAACATCTCCTCCCCGCTGATCCTCAACACTGGGGCCCCACAAGGGTGCGTTCTGAGCCCTCTCCTGTAATCCCTGTTCACCCACGACTGCGTGGCCACGCACGCCTCCAACTCAATCATCAAGTTTGCGGACGACACAACAGTGGTAGGCTTGATTACCAACAACGACGAGACGGCCTACAGGGAGGAGGTGAGGGCCCTCGGAGTGTGGTGTCAGGAAAATAACCTCACACTCAACGTCAACAAAACTAAGGAGATGATTGTGGACTTCAGGAAACAGCAGAGGGAACACCCCCCTATCCACATTGATGGAACAGTAGTGGAGAGGGTAGCAAGTTTTAAGTTCCTCGGCATACACATCACAGACAAACTAATTTGGTCCACTCACACAGACAGCATCGTGAAGAAGGCGCAGCAGCGCCTCTTCAACCTCAGGAGGCTGAAATTCGGCTTGTCACCAAAAGCACTCACAAACTTCTACAGATGCACAATTGAGAGCATCCTGGCGGGCTGTATCACCGCCTGGTACGGCAACTGCTCTGCCCTCAACCGTAAGGCTCTCCAGAGGGTAGTGAGGTCTGCACAACGCATCACCGGGGGCAAACTACCTGCCCTCCAGGACACCTACACCACCCGATGTTACAGGAAGGCCATAAAGATCATCAAGGACATCAACCACCCGAGCCACTGCCTGTTCACCCCGCTATCATCCAGAAGGCGAGGTCAGTACAGGTGCATCAAAGCTGGGACCGAGAGACTGAAAAACAGCTTCTATCTCAAGGCCATCAGACTGTTAAACAGCCACCACTAACATTGAGTGGCTGCTGCCAACACACTGACACTGACTCAACTCCAGCCACTTTAATAATGGGAATTGATGGGAAATGATGTAAATATATCACTAGCCACTTTAAACAATGCTACCTTATATAATGTTACTTACTCTACATTATTCATCTCATATGCATACGTATATACTGTACTCTATATCATCGACTGCATCCTTATGTAATACATGTATCACTAGCCACTTTAACTATGCCACTTTGTTTACATACTCATCTCATATGTATATACTGTACTCGATACCATCTACTGTATCTTGCCTATGCTGCTCTGTACCATCACTCATTCATATATCCTTATGTACATATTCTTTATCCCCGTACACTGTGTATAAGACAGTAGTTTAGGAATTGTTAGTTAGATTACTTGTTGGTTATTACTGCATTGTCGGAACTAGAAGCACAAGCATTTCGCTACACTTGCATTAACATCTGCTAACCATGTGTATGTGACAAATACAATTTGATTTGATTTGATTTGATTTGGTAACCTGCTTAAATGACTACTAACCTGTAGCACTCAAGTCTGTAGTCATGAAGTGCTGTGAAAGGCTGACCATGGCTCACATCAACACCATTATCCCAGAAACCCTAGATCAACTCCAATTATCATATTGCTCCAACAGATCCACAGATGATACAATCTCTATTGCACTCAACACTGCCCTTTCCCACCTGGACAAAATGAACTCCTAAGTGAGAACGCTATTCATTGACTACAGCTCAGCGTTCAACACCATAGTGCCCTCAAAACTCCTCACTAAGCTAAGGACCCTGGGACTAAACACCTCCCTCTGCAACTGGATCCTGGACATCCTGATGGGCTGCGTCCAGGTGGTGAGGGTAGGTAACAACACATCTGCCACGCTGATCTTCATCACAGGGGCCCCTCATGGGTGCGTACTCAGTCCCCTCCTGTAATCCCTGTTCACTCATCACTGAATGGCCAAGTACAACTCCAACACCATCATTACATTTTCCGACAACACATCAGTGGTAGGCCTGATCACCGACAACAATGAGACTGCCTATATGGAGGTCAGAGACCTAGCAGTGTGATGTTAGGATAACAAGCTCTCGTTCAATGTTATTAAGACAAAGGATATGATCATGGACTACAGGAAAAGGAGGGCCGAGCACGCCCCCGTTCTCATCAACGGGGCTGTAATGCCGCAGGTTGAGAGCTTCAGGTTCCTTGGTGGTCACATCACCAATGACCAGTCATGGTCCAAACAAACCAAGACAGTCGTGAAGATGGCACGACAAAACCTATTCCCCCTCGGGAGACTGAAAAGATTTGTCATGGGTCCTGAGATCCTCAAAAAAGTTCTACAGCTGCACCATCAACAACATTATGACTGGTTGCTTCACAGCCTGGTATGGCAACTGCTTGGCCTCCCACCACAAGGCACAACAGAAGATAGTGCGTACGGCCCAGTACATCACCGGGGCAAAGCTTCCTGCCATCCAGGACCTCTATTCCAGGCGGTGTCAGAGAAAGGCCTTAAAAATTCCCAAAGACTCCAGCCACTCTAGCCATAGACTGTTCTCTCTGCTACCGCACGGCAAGCAGTAACGGAGCGCCAGGTCCAAAAGGCTTCTTAACAGCTTCTACCCCCAACCAAGCAATAAGACTCCTGAACAGCTAACCAAATGGTTAGCCAGACTATTTGCATTGACACCCTGCTACTCTCTGTTTACTATTTATACATAGTTACTTTACCTCTACCTACATGTACTACATTACCTCAACTAACATGTGCCCTGCACATTGCACCGGTACCCCCCTGTATATAGTCTCATTACTGTTATTTTATTGTTGCTCTTTAATTATTTGTTATTTTCAATTGTATTATTTACTTATTTATTATATATGTTTTAATAGTTTACTTCAGTTTATTTAGAAAATACTTTCTTTACACGTATTTTGTCTTAAAATTGCATTGTTGGTTAAGGGCTTGTCAGTAAGCATTCAGCACATGTGACAAATACAATTTGATCTGATTTGATGTACCGTATAATTGAGGAAAGTATCATACATTTTTATTAACATACTGTATCTAGGATCATGTTTATCTCCATTTATTATCATACATTGTTATAACGGTGTAATTGCTCATTTCAAGGTATTACGAGTTATCATTGATACAGGCTTTTGATGGCCAGCAGCCTCTAGGGTTTTAGGCCTGTATTGACAGACTGATAGCCTAGAGCACAGATCAGACGAGCCCAGATCAGACCATACCAGCCATCTCATTGGTACACCTGTTAAAAACAGGGTCAGGGGTGAAATCACTTTGTTCTAACACTAATACAGGCTTACAGTAGTGTTTTACAGTACAGTGCATTACAGTAGAGTATACAGTAAACTGATTATGCAATGTGATGTTAAATGTAATAATTAGTACGCATTCAGTACGTTATCTAGATGCTAACGTATGTCTTGTGGTTACACATCTTCCAAGAATGGTTTATGGTTCAGGTACCATCTTGTTTTACATCATGTCAGCACCTAGTAGTATAACCAGTCATGACCTTTTTCCCAGGCTGTGTGACTGCACTCTGAGTTAAAGGGATACTTCGGGATTTTGCCATTGTAACTGTCTAATTCCCAAGAGTCAGACAAAGTCGTGGATACCATTTGCATGTCTCTGCGTGCAGTTTGAAGGAAGTTGCTAACCAGTGCTAGCACAATTGCTTACTAGTGCAATGACTGGAAGTCCATACCTATGGTATGTATACTGAACAAAAATATAAACGCAACATGTAAAGTGTTTGTCCCATGTTTCATGAGCTGAAATAAAAGATCCCAGAAATGTCCCATATGCACAGAAAGTTTATTTCTCTCTAATCTTGCTCACACATTTGTTTACATCATTACATGTTAGTTAGCATTTCTCCTTCGCCAAGATAATCCATCCATCCAAATCAAATCAAATTGTATTGGTCACTTACACATGGTTAGCAGATGTTATTATGTAGTGAAACGCTTGTACTTCTAGTTCCGACAGTAGTGCAGTGCAGTAATATCTAACAAGTAGTCTAACAATTCCACAACAACTACCTCATACACACAAACGTAAAGGGATGGAATAAGAATATGTACATATAAATACATGGTTGAGAGATGGCCAAGAGGCCTAGGCAAGATGCAGTAGATGGTATAAAATATGAATATGAGATGAGTTATGTAAGAGAGGAAAATGTTAAAGTGGCATTTTTTAAAGTGACCAGTGATCCACTTATTAGAGTGGCCACTGATTTGGGTCCCTATGTAGGTAGCAGCCTCTGTGTTAGTGGTGGCTGTTTAACAGTCTGATGACCTTGAGATAGAAGCTGTTTTTCAGTCTCTGGGTCACAGCTTTGATGCACCTGTACTGACCTCACCTTCTGGATGGTAGCGGGGTGAACATGCAGTGGCTCGGGTGGTTGTTGTCCTTGATATTCTATTCGGCCTTCCTTTGACATCAGTTGCTGTAGGTGTCCTGGAGGGCAGGTAGTTTGCCCCTGGTGATGCATTGGGCAGACCGCACCTCCCTCTGGAGAGCCTTGCTGTTGATGGCGGTGCAGTTGCCGTACCAGGTGGTGATACAGCCCGACAGGATGCTCTCAATTGTGCATCTGTAAAAGTTTGAGGGTTTTAGGTGACAAGACATTTCTTCAGCCTCCTGAGGTTGAAGAGGCACTGTTGCGTCTTCTTCACCACACTGTCTGTGTGGGTGGACCATTTTAGGTTTGACATATCAAGAAGCTGATTAAACAGCATTATCATTACATAGGTGCACCTTGTGCTGTGAACAATAGAAGGCAGTGTTGTCACATAACACAATGATACAGATGTCTCAAGTTTAGAGTGAACTTGCAATTGACATGCTGACTCCAGGAGGGTCCATCAGAGCTGTTGCCAGAGAATGTAATGTTCATTTCTCTGCCATAAGCCATCACTAACATTGTTTTAGAAAATTTGGCATTATGTTTAACCAGCCTCAAATCACAGACCACGAGTTACCATGCCAACCCAGGACCTACACATCTGGCTTCTTCACCTGCGAGATTGTCTGAGACCAGCCCCTCAGACAGCTGATGAAACTGAGTAATAATTCTGTCTGTAATAAAGCCCTTTTGTGGGGAAAAAATCTGCGCCTAGCTCCCCAGTGTGTGGGCATGGTTCTCAAGTTGGAGTGCTCACAACCCCATCCCTAGCGCATGCATTATTTTTTGCCACTTGGCCTTAAATTGCATCAATTTGTTTTTCTCAGTTGCCTACGCTATTTCAATTTTTCCATTGTGTTACCGATGGAGGATTAATTGATTTCTGCATTTGTAGTGTACATTTTTTAAAGATGACTGATAAGAACACCATCCTCAAGCCCATTGGTTATTTCACCACACACCCAAATGCCAAGTCTTGAAATGCAAACGGATGGATTAAAAGTAAGAGTACATCGTAATAATTCTGACCGCCAACTTTCTAGACCTGCCGACAACCTCCGGACTTCATAGTGTTCCCAGAAAGGATGGACTATTGAGTCATTATTAGTTTTAAACTTAAGACATGACTCCTGTGCTGTAGAAATTGTATATTTTGTCTCTTGTATAATACATTCCATATATGAGTTTATACTAGATACCCAAATCTAACTGCCTGTAGCTCAGGCCCTGAATCAAGGAGATGCATATTCTTGGTACCATTTGAAAGGAACCACTTTGAACTTTGTGGAAATGTGAAAGGAATGTAGGAGAATATAACACAATAGATCTGGTAAAAGACAATACAAAGAAAAAAACAACTGTTCTATTGTATTTTTTTGTTGCAATCCTCTTTGAAATGCAAGAGAAAGGCCATAATGTATCATTCCAGCACAGGTGCAATTTAGATTTTGGCCACGAGATGGCATCAGTGTATGCGCAAAGTTTTAGACTGATCTGATGTACCATTACATTTCTGTTCAAAATGTTGTATCAAGACTGCCCAATTTGTTTATAAATATCTTGTCATGTTCAAAACTGTGCACTCTCCTCAAACAATAGCATGGTATTATTTCACTGTAATATCTACTGGAAATTGGACAGTGTAGTTAGATTAACAAGAATTTAAGCTTGTTACTTACAACCTCATGCTAATCGCATTAGCCTACGTTAGCTCAACCGTCCCGCAGGGGATCCACCAATCCAAAGATTGTTCCATAAGGTTGTGTTTTTAGGGAGTGATATTGGTTCTTGCAGAATATGTTTAATTTTCTTCCATATAGTTATAGTGTTCTAAATTATGAAGTTGTTCATGTTCTTAGCTTTATCCTTTGAAAATAGACACATAAAAATAATCCTCCCAGGGCCTCTCGAGTGGCGCAGTGGTCTAAGGCACTGGAGCAACGAACCGCCCTTGCTGTCTCTGCCTGGTCAGTTCCCCTCTCTCCACTGGGATTCTCTGCCTCAAACCCTATTACATGGGGTGAATCACTGGCTTACTGGTGCTCTTCCATGCCATCCCTAGGAGGGGTGCGTCGGTTGAGTCAATGACGTGATCTTCCTGTCTGGGTTGGCGCACCCCCCTTGGGTTGTGCCGTGGGGGGAGGTCTTTGTGCATATATTCGGCCTTGTCTCAGGATGGTATGTTTGTGGTTGGAGATTTCCCTCTAGTGGTGTGGCGGCTGTGCTTTGGTAAAAAGGGTGGGGTTATATTTTACCTGTTTGGCTTCCAGTATCTATGCTTCAACAGTTTATGTGTCGGGGGGCTAGGGTCAGTCTGCTATATCTGGAGTATTTCTCTTGTCTTATCCGGTGTCCTGTGTGAATTTAAGTATGCTCTCTCTAATTCTCTCTTTCTCTTTCTTTCTCTCTCTCGGAGGACCTGAGCCCTAGGACCATGCCTCAGGACTACCTGGCCTGATGACTCCTTGCTGTCCCCAGTTCACCTGGTCGTGCTGCTGCTCCAGTTTCAACTGTTCTACCTGTCCCAGACCTGCTGTTTTCAACTCTCTAGACAGCAGGAGTGGTAGAGATACTCTGAATGATCGGCTATGAAAGCCAACTGACGTTTACTCCTGAGGTGCTGACTTGTTGCACCCTCTACAACTATGATTATTAATAGTTGACCCTGCTGGTCATCTATGAACCTTTGAACATCTTGGCCACGTTCTGTTATAATCTCCACCCGGCACAGCCAGAAGAGGACTGGCCACCCCTCATAGCCTGGTTCCTCTCTAGGTTTCTTCCTAGTTTCCAATCTTCTAGGGAGTTTTTCCTAGCCACCGTGCCTCTACTCCTGCATAGCTTGCTTTTTGGGATTTTAGGCTGGGTTTCTGTACAGCACTTTGTAACATCAGCTGATGTTAGAATGGCTTTATAAATACATTTGATGGATTGGTTGACAAGTTTGTATCCTTTGTTTTGTCATGCTTTCGCCAGTTGATCTACCGTTAGACAGAGAGCTGGCCAGAAGTTGGCAAATATTAGCTATTATTTTTGCCTCAATCCAACTAGACCTGAATCAAATGATGAAACAATCGGCCAAATGATTGAACATTGATATTCTGACCTTTTGTTCCGGGCAATGTGAGTTGTATTAGTCAGTATGTCAATGTAACGTTATTGACCTATCAGTTTCCCTTTCCGACACAGTAAATAACAGCTATAATGTTACAGGCTTCACTGTCATGGTGCACAGTAGAGGTCTGCTTGGGACCGATTTCTTCATCCCGCTCCCGCCCCCGCTCGCATCCGCTGGCTTTCTGTCCGACTCCGCAAGAACTGGTCCCAAACCCAAGTCCCACAATGTTATACTTGGTATATGTGACGGAGCTCACTAGCCAGCCATGGTCCCAGTCATTTTGCACCCTATCAATATCAATATCAAAATCAAAATGCTCAAAAATATCTTAAGGTTAAACTACCAGAGATTCTCACATGGCCCTTACATGGCCATATATCAGCCAATATGCTAGATGTGGTTTGAGGAGAGCAGAGATGGAGAGACTTGCACTTTAAACCTGGTGTTTTATTTCAGAATGTGGCGGGGACATGTCCCCAGTGAAAGAATGTGTCGGGGACATGCCCCCCCCCGTCCCCAGTGAAAGTTGCGCACCTGATAGAATGTACTATATGCCAGTGAAACTGAATATCATGTCTGGCTGAATTCTGGCATAGAGTGTGTTCTTTTATCTCAACATGTTTACAGACACTCCCTTCAATCTGTTTTGTTTGCTTGGAAATGTTGAAACTGGAGACTGTTATCAAATCAAACTGTGTAACCTTGCATTTATAGTGGCTATAAAATGGAAAAGTTGGTTATACTCCCACAATGTATAAAAGAAATGTCAAGGATCAATATTGAAAACATGACCTCGTTAGGGGAGATTTAGGCAATCCCTAGCTGCTGGGGTGCTCAGTCCTGGTCCTGGGGTTCTGCTGTACTTTTGTTACTCTGGCCTTGGCCGAACACAACTGAAACCAATAATGAATGTTTCACTAAGATACTAAAGCTGAGTGGGGTGTGTTGGGTTGGGGCGCTACAGGCCCGTGGACCCCTAGGGGCAGGATGTGTGCAAGTACAAAGAGCTCTACAGTACTATTAGGCCTATGATATGAATGTGTGTTAATGTGTGTTAATGTGTAAGTGTGTGTGTTTTCATTCAACTTTTGTTGTCCAAACCTTTCCCTTAAGATAGGAGGGAAGTTGTGTTGGTGAAAGAGTTGAGTTATTGACTAGACTGGTGGGGGTCGGCATGTAGACAGCTTGGGTTGGCTGAGCGGTCTGGCTGAAATTTGATATAGAGGATGTCTTGAAGACAATAAGAAGTGGTCTTTGTACTTCATTTGTAAGAATTGTTAATTTGTTAGGCTATTGGTTAAAGTTGAATCACAATATTGATTATTGAATTATCATGGATCTAGTTCAGTCTTATCAATCACATAAAGATATTTAATAATAACCTTACCTAGCTTGAGGACTGTGGGCATTTTTTCTGTTCTAAATAGAGTTGTCTAGAAGGGCCATGGGGCAAATTAGATTGTGCAGAAATGCAGGAAATGTGCTTTAGATGGGAAAAATGGGAAGGACCCCAGACCCCCTGCTAAGTTATGTCCTCCTCCGCAAATAGCACTGCTGGGTGATTTAAAAAGTCATAGTCAATCGATCAATAATATACAGTGCCTTGCAAAAGTATTCTTCCCTGCCAAGCAAAAAGGCAGTAACTGCTCATTTGGGCGAAAAATTGTAACGTTTTCTACATTAAATACATGCTTAATAATGTGGACATGTATCCTGCCTCTATTGTATTGTGTTTTGATGACAATGGGGGTCATGTTAGCAGTAACTGTATAAAGTTACTGTGAAACAAAAGTAATAAAATGAATACTTGCCAGTTCTACGCTATGAGCAGTTCCTGCCTTTTTGCTTGGTAGGTCAGTATTCATCCCCTTTGGTGTTTTTCCCATTTTGTTGCATTACAACCTGTAATTTAAATTGATTTTTATTTGGATTTCATGTCATGAACATACACAAACTAGTCCAAATTGGTGAAGTAAAAGTAAAAAAAAATAGTTTCCCCAACAAAAAAATGTAAAAACTGAAAAGTGGTGCATGCATATGTATTCACCCTCTTTGCTATGTAGCCCCTAAATAAGATCTGGTGCAACCAATTACCTTCAGAAGTCACATAATGAGTTATATTTCACACAGGTGGACTTTATAAGTGTCACATGATCTCAGTATATATACACCTGTTCTGAAAGGCTCCACAGTCTGCATCACCACTAAGCTAGGGGCACCACCAAGCAAGTGGCATCATGATGACCAAGGAGCTCGCCAAACAGGTCATGGACAAAGTTTTGGAGATGTACAGATTAAGGTTGAGTTGTAAAAACTATCTGAAACTTTGAACATCCCACAGAGCACCATTAAATCCATTATTAAGAAATGGAAAGAATATGGCACCACAACAAACCTGCCAAGAGAGGGCCTCCCACCAAAACTCACAGATCCGGAAAGGAGAGCATTAATCAGAGAGGCAACAAAGAGACCAAAGATAACCCTGAAAAAGCTGCAAAACCCCACAGCGGAGATTGGGGTATCCGTCCATAGGACCACTTTAAGCCATACACTCCATGGAGCTGGCATTTATGGAAGTGTGGCCAGAAAAAAGCCATTGCTTAAAGAAAAAAATAAACAAACACGTTTATCATACTGCTAAAGCAACACTCAAGTGGTTTAAGGGGAAACATTTAAATGTCTTGGACTGGCCTAGTCAAAGCCTAGACCTCAATCCAATAGAAAATCTGTTGTACGACTGAAAGTTTGCTGTATACCTGTGGAACCCATCCAACTTGAAGGAGCCGGAGCAGTTTTGCCTTGAAGAATGGGCAAGAATCCCAGTGGCTCGATGTGCCAAGCTTCTAGAGACATAATCCAAAGAGACTTGCAGCTGTAATTGCTGCAAAAGGTGGCTCTACAAAGCACTGACTTTGGGGGGGTGAATAGTTATGAATGCTCAAGTTCAGTTTGTCTTATTTCTTGTTTGTTTCACATATTTTTAGATTTTGATATTCAAAGTGGTAGGCATGTTGTGTAAATCAAATGATATAAATCCCCCCAAAATATATTTTAATTGCAGGTTGTAAGGCAACAAAATTGGAGAAATGCCAAGGGGGTGAATACTTTCGCAAGCCACTGCAATGCTCTTTGCAAATTTGTTTTTATTTATTTACAATATGTACAGTCGTGGCCAAAAGTTTTGAGAATGACAAATATTAATTTCCAAAGTTTGCTGCTTCAGTGTCTTTAGGTATTTTTGTAAGATGTTACTATGGAGTACTACAAAAAAAGTATAATTACAAGCATTTCATAAGTGTCAAAGGCTTTTGTTGACAATTCCATGAAGTTGATGCAAAGAGTCTATATTTGCAATGTTGACCTTTCTTTTTGCAATCCACCCTGGCATGTTGTCAATTAACTTCTGGGCCACATCCTGACTGATGGCAGCCCATTCTTGCATAATCAATGCTTGGAGTGATATTGGTTCTTGAAGAATACATTTATTTTTCTTCCATATTGTTATAGTAAACTATGAAGTTGTTCATCTCCTTTATCCTTTGAAAATAGACACGTAAAAATAATCCTCCAGTTCACCTGATTCAAACATAAAACATTAAGACCTTGATATGACCAATCAGATGTGGCGTTACAACATGATTTGACATTAAGACGGCCCATAGTATACTGGCCTGTCACGGACGTTGAATGAAGTAGACCAAAGCACAGCGTGGTGAGCGTACTTATTCCTTTTTTATTAGGATGACGCCGACAAAAACAACCATTGAAACTTAAGGGCTATGTGCCACCAACAAAGTTAACTTCCCACACTGAAAGGAGGGAAAGGGCTACCTAAGTATGGTTCCCAATCAGAGACAACGATAGACAGCTGTCCCTGATTGAGAACCACACCCGGCCAAAACATAGAAATACAAAATCATAGAAAACAAAAACATAGAATGCCCACCTCAAATCACACCCTGACCAAGGGTGTGACATGGCCTCTATCTGTAAAAAGAGTTAGCCATAATACTGAAATGATGGACAGGCTATTGGATAACTAACAGCTGCTAATGGTGCGATTAAATGGCGATGAGCTGTAGATGTTGATTTATTCTCTACTCTTGGATAAATTATTGTACATAATAATAAAAATAAAGTGTTATGCAAGGCAGGGTGGGAAGAGAGAAGAGGTGTGAGTGTGTGTGTGTGTTAGTGTGTGAGTGTGTGTGTGTGTGTGTTAGTGTTTTAGTGTGTGAGTGTGTGTGTGTTAGTGTTTTAGTGTGTGAGTGTGTGTGTGTTAGTGTTTTAGTGTGTGAGTGTGTGAGTGTTAGTGTTTTAGTGTGTGAGTGTGTGAGTGTTAGTGTTTTAGTGTGTGAGTGTGTGTGTGTGTTAGTGTTTTAGTGTGTGAGTGTGTGTGTGCGTGTGCGTGTTTTAGTGTGTGAGTGTGTGTGTTGCAGCGTGTGAGTGTGTGTGTGTGTTGCAGCGTGTGAGTGTGTGTGTGTGTGTGTGTTTTAGAGTGTGAGTGTATTAGGGTGTGTGAGGGTGTGAGTGTGTCATTGTGTGAGTGTGTTAGTTTGTCAGTGTGTGAGGGTGTAAGTGTTTGAGGGTGTGAGTGTGTGATTGTGTGAGTGTGTCATTGAGTGAGTGTGTGAGGGTGAGTGTAAGAGTTTGTGAGGGTGTGTGAGTGTGAGGGTGTGAATGTGTTAGTGCGAGTGTGTTAGTGTGTCATTTTGTGAATGTGTGTGTGAGTGTTTGTGTGTGCATATGTGTGTGCGTGTGTGTGTGCGTGTGTGTGTGTGTGTGTGCGCGCGCATGTGTGTGAGAGAGTGTGAGGGTGTGAAGGTATGAAGGTGTGTGAGTAGGTGAGTGTGTGCGATCGCGTGAGTTTTTTAGGGTTTTATTGTGTTAGTGTGTTGGTTTGTGGGCGTGTGAACGTGTGAGCATGTGTGTGTGAACGTGTGTGTGTGTGTTTGTGCAGCCTAATCTCTAGAAATAGACTGAATTCGGACGCTTGAGAAGGCCTTGAAAACGTCTATATCTGCGTTACTCGATGCTAACAAAGACACTGAAAACTGATCCCCATTGCTGGGCGCCAGCTCATAATGACCACTGCACGACAACAGTTTACAACGTGTGTGTCTTGTTTTTGTTGCAAATCAAGTAACGCAGCTGATCACAGACTCTGGAATGTGGTTTTAACCCAGTCAACCAGATCTTCCTCATAAAGTTTCTCCACAGATGGCAGTGTGGTAGGGACAAACTGGCCAGTGCATTCTGTTTATACGGTCTCAACCACATGCACCAAAGATGACTGCTCTTTCAATCGATGTGGTTTCTCAGCAGGGATAGACATCCATTCTGTAATGATCACACATTACACTCAGACAGAATGCACACACTACACTCAGAGAGAATGCAGATTCAGTGCCCTAGTTTTGCCTGTTCAACTCACAGTAAATGCTGTATGGCCACTGCGGACTATAGATTGACCATAAATCAGCTTCGTTACACCAAGGGGACAGATTTCTGGTCTCCATCTTTTCGTCTGCACCTACAGTTTTGCTTTGGTACTGCAGTGTAACTGATGCCGGGCCCAGAAAGACAATTTCAATTAACGCCCACATAGTGAAGTCAGATTGGAAGATTCCTAATAAGACACTTAAATCAAATTTGTGCACAAAAAAAATCCATTCAAATAACTGAAGCTGAGTCCGATTAAACATAAAAATCTAAAACACGGCAGACATTGGATGAAGCCGAAGGGCTGTTTTAGGATGACAGGAATCCCCACCACTGCTCACGCTGCTTCCTGTGCGCACTGAGTGCTAGTACGTATGTGATGTTGGTCCTTGTAAACCGGATGCAATCCGGATATAGAATACAAGTAGATTACCTTGAAAACAACACGTATGCATGCACACACACATGCAGATTGACATCCTGGCATTCTGTGCGGGTCGGAAGAAAGAGGATGTTTCTGGTTTTCAGGGAAACAGTATTCCCCTGAAAAACGGAAGTAGGCACTCCGCTCAGGTGTTTTTATATGCCTGTTAAGTTATGTTGTGTCCTGGAAGCTGGGCCGTTTGCACTACCCTCTGTAGTGTCTTGCGGTCGGAGGAAGAGCAGTTGCCATACCAGGCAGTGATGCAACCAGTCAGGATGCTCTCGATGGTGCAGCTGTAGAATCTTTTGAGGATCTGAGGACCTATGTCAACTCTTTTCAGTCTCCGGAGGGGGAATAGTTGTTGTCGTCCTCTCTTCACGTCTGTCTTGTTGTACTTGGACTATGTTAGTTTGATGGTGATGTGGACCCCAAGGAACTTGAAGCACTCGACCTGCTCCACTGCAGCCCCTTCGATGAGAATGGGGTCATGCTTGGTCCTCTTTTTCTTGTAGTCCACAATCATCTCCTTTGTCTCGATTATGAGTGGGAATGGATTTCTCTAATTAAAATACCAAGGAGCTCATTTTCTAGTGTTATTTAAAGTCTTTTATATCCAACAATTAAAATAGTAATAACAATATTAATAATAAATATATATGCACCGCTCCAGTTAAAGGTTTGGACACACTTACTCATTCAAGGTTTTACTTATTTTTACTATGCTGTATATTGTGGAATCATAGTGAAGACATCAAAACTATGAAATAACATATGGAATCATGCAGAAACCCAAAATGTGTTAAAATAAATAAATAAATAAATAAATATATATATATATATCTACAGTTGAAGTCGGAAGTTTACATACTGTTACGGTTTTCTTCTGGTGAAAAAGAGGACCAAAATGCAGCGTGGTTATCTTTATACATCTTTAATGAAAGATGAAAAATGAACAATATACCAAAAAAAAAAAAACCAAGAACCGTGAAAAACCGAAACAGCCCTATCTCATGCAACAAACACAGAGACAGGAACAATCACCCACGAAATACCCAAAGAATATGGCTGCCTAAATATGGTTCCCAATCAGAGACAACGATAAACACCTGCCTCTGATTGAGAACCACTCTAGGCAACCATAGACTTTCCTAGACAACTCTACTAAACACAACCCCATAAATCTAATAAATCCCTAGACAAGACAAGACACATAAATCACCCATGTCACACCCTGGCCTGACCAAAATAATAAAGAAAACACAAACTACTAAGGCCAGGGCGTGACACATACACTTAGGTTGGAGTCATCATAACTTGTTTTTTAACCACTCCACAAATGTCTTGTTAACAAACTATAGTTTTGGCAAGTCAGTTAGGACATCTACTTTGTGCATGACACAAGTAGGTTTTCCAACAATTGTTTAAAGACAGATTATTTAACTTTATAATTCACCCTATCACAATTCCAGTGGGTCAGAAGTTTACATACAGTAAGTTGACTCTGCCTTTAAACAGCTTGGAAAATTCCAGAAAATTATGTCATTACTTTATAAGCTTCTAATTGACATAATTTGAGTCATTTGGAGGTGTACGTGTGGATGTATTTCAAGGCCTACATTCAAACTCAGTGCCTCTTTGCTTGACATCATGGGAAAATAAAAAGAAATCAGCCAAGACCCCAGAAAAGAAATTGTAGACCTCCACAAGTCTGGTTCATCCTTGGGAGCAATTTCCAAAACCCTGAAGGTACCACATTCATCTGTACAAACAGTAGTACGCAAGTATAAACACCATGGGACCACGCAGACGTCATACCGCTCAGGAAGGAGACAAGTTCTACCTCCTAGAGAGGAACGTACTTTAGTGTGAAAAGTGGAAGTCAATCCCAGAACAACAGCAAAGGACGTTGATAAAATAGATAGCATAATGGAGCTTCTGATAGGCTATTTGACATCATTTGAGTCAATTGGAGGTGTACCTGTGGATGTATCTCAAGGCCTACCTTCAAACTCAGTGCCTCTTTGCTTGACATCATGGGAAAATCAAAAGAAATCAGCCAAGACCTCAGAAAATAAATTGTACAAGTCTGGTTCATCCTTGGGAGCAATTTCCAAACGCCTGAAGGTGCCGCGTTCATCTGTATAAAAATTAGTATGCAAGTATAAACACCATGGGACCAAGCAGTCGTCATACCGCTCAGGAAGGAGACGCATTCTGTCTCCTAGAGACAAACGTAATTTGGTTCGGAAAGTGCAAATCAATCCCAGAACAACAGCAAAGGACCTTGTGAAGATGCTGTAGGAAACAGGTACAAAAGTATCTATATCCACAGTAAAATGAGTCCTATATCAGCATAACCTGAACGGCTGCTCTGCAAGGAAGAAGCCACTGCTCCGAAACCACCATAAAAAAGCCAGACTACGGTTTGCAACTGCACATGGGGACAAAGATTATACTTTTTGGAGAAATTTCTCTGGTCTGAAGAAACAGAAATATACATTTTTGGTCATAATGACCATTGTTATGTTTGGAGGAAAAAGGGGGAGGCTTGCAAGCCGAAGAACACCACCCCAACCGTGATGCAGGGGGTGGCAGCATCATGTTTTGGGTTGCTTTGCTGCAGGGATTGGTGCACTTCACAAAATAGATGGCATCATGAGGAGGGGAAATTATTTGGATATATTTGAAGCAACATCTCAAGACATCAGTCAGGAAGTTAAATCTTGGTCCCAAATTGGTCTTCCAAATGGACAATGACTCCAAGCATACTTCCAAAGTTGTGGCAAAAAGGCTTAAGGACAACAAAGGCAAGGTATTGGAGTGGCCATCACAAAGCCCTGACCTCAATCCTATAGAACAGAACTGAAAAAGTGTGTGCGAGCAAGGAGGCCTACAAAGCTGACTCAGTTACACCAGCTCTGTCAGGATGTTTGTGCCAAAATCCACCCAACTTAATGTGGGAAGCTTGTGGAAGGCCACGCGAAACGTTTGACCCAAGTTAAACAATTCATAGGCAATGCTACCAAATACTAATTGAGTGTATGTAAACTTCTGACCCACTGGGAATGTGATGAAAGAAATAAAAACTGAAATAAAAAAATTCTCTCTATGATTATTCTGACATTTCACGTTCTTAAAATAAAGTGGTGATCCTAACTGACCTAAGACAGGGCAATTTTACTCTGATTAATTTTCAAGAATTGTGAAAAGTCGAGTTTAAATGTATTTGGCTAAGGTGTATGTAAACTTCTGACTTCAACTGTATATTTGAGAATCTTCAAAGTAGCCACACTTCAGCAGTTAGCCTAGTGGTTAGAGCTTTGGACCAGTAATCGAAAGGTTGAGGGACCGAATCCCAGAGTTGTAAATAAAAAATGTGTCATTCTGCCCCTGAGCAAGGCAGTTAACCCACTGTTCCCCAGTCGCCGAAGATGTGGATGTTGATTATGTCAGCCCCCTGCAACCTTCTGATTCAGAGGGGTTGTGTTAAATGCAGAAGACACATTTCAGTTGAATGCATTCAGTTGTACAACTGACTAGGCCTTGATGACAGCTTTACACACTCTTGGCATTCTCTCAACCAGCTTCTTTTAACATGTTTACCTTGTTTAAAGTTAATTTGTGGAATTTCCTTCCTTCAAAATGCGTTTGAGTCAATCGCATTGCGACAAGGTAAGGATGGTACACAGAACATAAAAGACCAAGTCCATATCAACAGCTCAAATAAGCAAAGAGAAATGACAGTCCATCATTACCTAAGACATGAAGGTCAGTCAATTCGGGAATATTTTAAGAACTTTGAATGTTTCTCCAAGTGCAGTCGCAAAAAACATCAAGCTCTATGATGAAACTGTCTCTCATGAGGACAGCCACAGGAAAGGAAGACCCAGAGTTCCCTCTGCTGCAGAGGATAAGTTCATTAGAGTTAACTGCACCACAGATTGCAGTCCAAATAAATGCTTCAGAGGGTTCAAGTAACAGACACATCTAAGGACCAATTGTGCACAAGAGACTGTGAATCCGGCCTTCATGCTCAAATTGCTGCAAAGAAACCACTACTAAAGGACACCAATAAGAAGAAGAGACTGATTTGGCCAAGAAACACGAGCAATGGACATTAGACCAGTGGAAATCTGTCCTTTGGTCTGATGAGTCCAAATTTGAGATTTTTGGTTCTAGACACAGTGTCTTTCTGAGACACAGAGTAGGTGAACGGATGCTCTCTGCGTGTGATGGTACCCACCGTGAAGCATGGAGGAGGAGGTGTGATTCTGTGGGGGTACTTGCTTGTGATACTGTCAGTGATTTTTTTTTACAATTCAAGGCACACTTAACCAGCATGGCAACCACAGCATTCTGCAGCGATATGCCATGCCATCCGGGTTGTGCTTAGTGGGACTATCATTTGATTATCAACAGGACAATGATCCCCAAAACACCTCCAGGCTGTGTAAGGGCTATTTGATCCATGAAGGAGAATGATGGAGTGCTGCATCAGATGACCTGGCCTCCACAATCACACGACCTCAACCCAATTGAGATGGTTTGGGATGAGTTGAACCGCAGAGTGAAGGAAAAGCAGCCAACAAGTGCTCAGCATATGTGGGAACTCCTTCAAGACTGTTGGAAAAGCATTCCTCATGAAGCTGGTTGAGAGAATGCCTAGAGTGTGCAAAGCTGTCATCAAGGCAAAGGGTTCCTACGTGATTCCATATGAGTTATTTCATAGTTTCGATGTCTGCACTATTATTCTACAATGTAGAAAATAGTACAAATAAAGAAAAACCCTTGAATGAGTAGGTGTGTCCAAAGAAGGGGGGCGGGCAAATAAAAACCACCCAGGGGCCCAATTCTGGCCTGAGCTACTCAGTTGGCTGCTTCTGATATGGAAGAATTCTCCTGAAAATCTCTATTTTATAAATTACATGACTTATATAAAGGTTATGGAGTCATGACGTTATCATATACATTGGAAAGAAATAATCAATAGGCCTACATCACCAGTTATGGAAATGTGCGCCCGCTTTTTGACGAATGGGAAGGGCACATTTTACAAAAACACACTTGGGACACCAGCCAGGTCTGTGTTAGTCATTCATCAATGTCTGAGGACATCATGTGATGATGTGGAAACCGGTCACTGGGGGCAACAGTGAGTGCTTACACGTTTCATGTAAGTTTCACTTTCGCTAGGGCATTGGGGATGGTGGATGGGTGTAAGCATCTGGTGCAAAAGGTTGCATGTTCAAATCCAGCGATAGAATGTTGTTTTTGATGTTATTGTTTTAAGCCTTATCCCAAACCTTAACCCTTACCTTAACCATTCAGAGTTAATGCCTTAAACTTAACATTCAATTCTCCAAAAATTAGACGTTTTCGGTTTTAAATCTATCCCAAACATTAACCCTTACATTAACCATTCGTTGTTAATGCCTTGTCGATGTTATAATCTGCATACCAACGTAATTAGAGCAGTAAAAATACATGTTTTATCATACCGGTGGTACATGGTATCAGCATTCAAGGCTCGAACCACCCAGTTTATAATGACTAATAGACTATAGGGATATAAATATTGTATGACACATGTTTAAAGGTGGTGGTGTTAATGAAGGCATATTTTATGTAACATATGGCAACTAATTTATTTCTTAAACTTCCCATAATATACGTTTTGCCCAATCATCAAGTAGCTTTGGTTAGATACTGCTACCTTAGTCAGATACCAAGATTTCCTCGCTTCTCATTGGCCAATAGTTGACAATTAGATTCCAGCTGTTCCCCATCCCTCCTGATAAACTTGAGAAGGACACTTTTCTCTGCCAATAGAATAGGATAATTGGATATCGTCCGTTTTTGGTTGGTGGATGTGCGGTCAGAGAGGCAGGAGGAGAAGTTAAATCCTATTACAGCTGTGCTTGCGTTCTGAGAAGCGGATTCTTGGCGAGGGTATCCTCGCCGAACAAAAAGAGTCTGGAGAAAGAGAGACAGAGGCAGATACTTGTGTGACGCTGACGGCAATAATGGGACGGAACCTTACATAGACACATCAAGGGCTGCAACACCCTTTCACACGCGTTGCACCCTGACCTCGCGTGAACGCAAAGGATGCTTAATGGATGTGTTATTAGAGCGGAAATATTGAGTACTGTGTTTAAATTATGAAACACTTTTAGGCGGTGGTACATAGAGGCGGGAACATCTTTGGAAACTAAAAACAAGGAAAGAAACGAATGGGGGAATAATTGTCTGTTGATAGTTTATTTTATTTGAATTGTTTTGTGTGAAGTGGGAAATGAGGGGAGAGGTACGGAATAAAGAGCCAACGGTGGGGATTCAGCTATAAACACCAGCCTACGATTTTTGTCTGGAAACTGACCGGGATTTGGACAGAATTATTGAAAAGAGAAAGGTTCTAGCGTTCGTGGAGTTCCGAGGTGGCTTGAGACTAGAATACTATGTATGGCTCTTGATGCCCATAAACCCGCTGTAACGGCCACTTGGAACCTTTACAGCCCGCGAGACGCACTTACCGACCAGAGCCCCTCCACTTATCATCTCCTCCTCGCTCTTCTCTCCCCTTCTTCCCTACACGCGCGATTCTGGCTGCACTTTTGTCACGAGAATCGATCATGCGATGACTGAGTACGCTTTGGCAACGTCTACTGAGTCTATTACAGGTAATATATCAACGATGGCAAAAAACGCCTGGTTTTGTTATCGATTTTGTTATAGGCTATGGCTGATTTACATAATTCCATTGATGTCTGCTAAAACGCATGGCTGAAGTTAGGAAAACAAGAATATTCATGTTTGTTTTGTTTCTAAATGATGCAGTATGGCGAGACAGTTTGGGAGAGAGAACGCATGGGGACGTGAATCCCTCTCTCCAAAACGTATACGCACTGCTGCTGAGTTGGAACCCTATGTTGCCAAATTTTGTGACACATTTAGGTGACATAGAATTCGAAACAAGTCTTGACCTTTAGTCACACAAATACAGGAGAACAGTGTCAAAATAACTTACGATTAAAACCGACTTCTCCGTTGGGATAAACGCATTGAGAGCTGAATGCATATTTTGGGAAAATCTAATAACAAATCTCGTTGCTCGCCACTGTATTTTGGTCCAATATTTGGATGTAATTGTAAGCATATGTCTTGGAGACCAGAAACGCTTGTAAAGAAATGTTATACAATCTTAACAATACAGTTTTTCGTTTCTCCCTAAAATATAATTGTATCTATTTGAAACTTCCCAATTACGTAAGGAATATTATTTTATCCGTCAACAATAACACTAGCCCTCCTGAGTAGAATCGCCCCCACGCACTTTAATGATGCCTAAATATGTAGACAAGTCGTTTTGTTGTGCGTAATCCTGTCATTCCCGAACTATGTTTAGACATGAATGTTTTGCCGGTTTGTCCAAATATATGGACATTTATGTATATAGTTTATGTACAATATATATATATATATATATAAACATATATATACAGTATATAGTTTATGTACAAGTCATTATGATGAGCGTCTATAGAAGACGTTATGGCCAAATGTTTAAGCGTTTCTATGCAGGTGATGCTTATACAAGCATATGTTTATTTATCCTCCATTCCTCCATATCAGGGGGTGAATGATGGCAGAGGATGGGGGAAATCTCTCAGGGGACCCCGGCGCCAGGGACACAGAGGGGCTCTCCCCTGTCCCCAGAACTTTCATACGGCTCAATGACCTTTCTGGGCCTGGGGGAGGAGGAGGCGTGGAACTCAGTGAGATGGAGCCTGTGTCAGCAGGACCTGATGGAGCCTTTGCGGCTGGGGAGGAGGCCTCGGCAGGCGGGGAAGATGAGCTGCCACACCCCACCCTGGCTCCCATAGTGTTTTTCTACCTGAAACAAACCACCCCTCTGAGGAGCTGGTGTCTGAAGATGGTCTGCAACCCATATCCTTTTACTCAGAAATAATAGCTATTATTTCACTCAAGTGCGGGCAGCTTGGATCGCTGGTACGTGCATCTCTTACATATCCACATGCCCACTCACATCTGAAAGGTAAGACACACCTAGTTCTACTTATGCCACCAATTCAATCCTTTCAGATGGACACAAGTACCTTGGGGTTAAGCCTCGAGGTTGATCTGGGATTCAGAGAATATGGGTTTATGGAGTCCTTGGTGTGGAAATTATAGCTCATATCTCTGGGTCTGTTGATGTCATTGCTGCCAAAGGAGTTGGATAAATTTGCCACTGGAAGCTTTTTTTTTTTTTAGTTTCAACAATTAGTTGGCTAAGCTGATCCTATATCTGAGAGTTCAACGGACGTCAGGCCTTAGTTCAGAGGTCAATTCATGGCTCGCCCCCTTAGATTTGTCCTGATGGATATCTGGTGGCCTCACGAAATTGAGGTCAGGAATGACTTGAGTATGAATATTTCTCTTCAATATGAACAATAAGGTGTTGCAAGGCCTTGTATTGAACGGAGGCCATAATTGATTTGCTGTGTTTTATTTCTTATTTATTTTACTAGGCAAATCAGTTAAGAACAAATTCTTATTTTCAATGACGGCCTAGGAACAGTGGGTTAACTGCCTGTTCAGGGGCAGAACGACAAATTTGTACCTTGTCAGCACGGAGATTTGAACTTGCAACCTTTCGGTTACTAGTCCAACGCTCTAACCACTAGGCTACCCTGCCTCAAGGGTTGCAGCCCTATATCTTTTCATTTTACTTTTTGTATTTTGTTGCAGCTGCTTTATTTTTTTTTTTAATTGTGCTATTTTCTTGATTAGAATAGATTTATTAATCATAATTACATTACCCAACAAAATTGACAGAAAATCTATAATTTCCGCTATATCTATCCAATGTCATCAAAGGTGTGATCAATGACGTTTGCTGTCTGAATTCATATGTAAGAAATTAAATGAAACATATTAAACGAATGAACCACCTCAACATGGTGAAACCGAACATTGTAGGTGACCCCTTCACATTTGCAGGCCTGCTCAATTTCACTGAGAAGCTCAATGAGGTGTGCAGCGTCGTAGGATCTAAATAATGGCCTACGTCCTATCACACTGTCTTCGAAGATAGCGGCACACATGGAGATGTTTCCCCCCACGTTGTCCAGGCACTTGGACGGTCGCCCGTTGGCCGATGATGTTCCGCCCACAGCGCCGAGTTTTGGCCAGGTTGAAGCCTGCTTTATCAACAAAAATATTATGGTTCAGAGCAGCATCAAGAAACCTCTAAACATATATTGTGTGGTTAGTTATTTTTACAGTATAGTTCCAGCATGATATTCTGAAGTAGCATGTGCATTAATAGTATCAGTAATATAGTATATAATGTTGTACCTGAACATACTCAGCCCGCAGTTATTTCTCTCAAAAGGCAGATAGATACCTAGTGCCTCTTCAAAACACAGATAGATACCTGGTGCCTCTTCAAAAGGCAGATAGATACCTGCTGCCTCTTCAAAACACAGATAGATACCTGGTGCCTCTTCAAAAGGCAGATAGATACCTGCTGCCTCTTCAAAATGCAGATAGATACCTGCTGCCTCTTCAAAAGGCAGATAGATACCTGGTGCCTCTTCAAAAGGCAGATAGATACCTGCTGCCTCTTCAAAATGCAGATAGATACCTGCTGCCTCTTCAAAAGGCAGATAGATACCTGGTGCCTCTTCAAAAGGCAGATAGATACCTGCTGCCTCTTCAAAAGACAGATAGATACCTGGTGCCTCTTCAAAAGGCAGATAGATACCTGGTGCCTCTTCAAAAGACAGATAGATACCTGGTGCCTCTTCAAAAGACAGATAGATACCTGCTGCCTCTTCAAAAGACAGATAGATACCTGCTGCCTCTTCAAAAGACAGATAGATACCTGGTGCCTCTTCAAAAGACAGATAGATACCTGGTGTCCCTTCAAAAGACAGATAGATACCTGGTGCCTCTTCAAAAGGCAGATAGATACCTGGTGTCCCTTCAAAAGACAGATAGATACCTGGTGCCTCTTCAAAAGGCAGATAGATACCTGGTGCCTCTTCAAAAGACAGATAGATACCTGGTGTCCCTTCAAAAGGCAGATAGATACCTGCTGCCTCTTCAAAAGACAGATAGATACCTGGTGCCTCTAAAAAAGGCAGATAGATACCTGGTGCCTCTTCAAAAGGCAGATAGATACCTGCTGCCTCTTCAAAAGACAGATAGATACCTGGTGCCTCTTCAAAAGACAGATAGATACCTGGTGCCTCTTCAAAAGACAGATAGATACCTGCTTCCTCTTCAAAAGACAGATAGATACCTGGTGCCTCTTCAAAGGGCAGATAGATACCTGGTGTCCCTTCAAAAGGCAGATAGATACCTGGTGCCTCTTCAAAAGACAGATAGATACCTGGTGTCCCTTCAAAAGGCAGATAGATACCTGCTGCCTCTTCAAAAGACAGATAGATAACTGGTGCCTCTTCAAAAGGCAGATAGATACCTGGTGCCCCTTCAAAAGGCAGATAATACCTGGTGCCCCTTCAAAAGGCAGATAGATACCTGGTGCCTCTTCAATAGGCAGATAGATACCTGGTGCCCCTTCAAAAGGCAGATAATACCTGGTGCCCCTTCAAAAGGCAGATAATACCTGGTGCCCCTTCAAAAGGCAGATAGATACCTGGTGCCTCTTCAAAAGACAGATACCTGTTGCCTCTTCAAAAGGCAGGCAATTGTTGGTAAGCTGATGGGTGACACATTGGCAAAGGTGACATTGTTCTCCTCAATGGCCTGATTTATTTCAGACAGCCGTATGTCATTCCTGGCCCCCACCATTTCCACCACTGTCCACTCCTGCTGTTCTGTCAGGACATGGCCACGGACACCACCATGGGGTCTTCTGTCAATTCTGAGGGCAGAACAGAGTGCACTGTCAATAGATCATAGTGTAAGACTACGGTCATCTGTTTTGTGACATTACATGCATAACAATATGTCATTTACTGTAAATGTGATAATAAATAAATAATAATAATATCCCATTTAGCAGACGCTTTTGTCCAAAGCGACTTACAAGTCGGCTGGGGCCACTACTTTTACATATGGGTGGTCCCAGCGGGAATCAAACCCACGACGCTTGGCGTTGCAAGCGCCATGCTCTACCGACTGAGCCACACAGGACCCTGTAAAGCATAGATGGTAAAGCATAGAGTATATTAGCAGACGTACGTATTGGTTTTCTTGGTGAAATGTTGATTGAATTGACAGTTGACCTTTTCAGATTGGGGTGAACTAATCTGGCAGCCTCTGCCATGGTAAGGCCTCTGTTGACCACATGGTCAATGACAATGGCCCGGACTTCATTAGACATAACATTTCCATGCTGTCTGCCTCCTTCTCTCTGGTGCGTACCTCTTTGGCGGGTGCCCACCTCTTTGACCTCTTTGACGGGGCCCATGCCCACCTCTTTTGCCTGTTTCATGGGGCCCGTGCCCACCTCTTTGACCTGTTTGATGGGGTCCACAACCACCTCTTTGACCTGTTTCATGGGGCCCGTGCCCACCTCTTTGACCTGTTTGATGGGGTCCACAACCACCTCTTTGACCTCTTTGATGGGGCCCGTGCCCACCTCTTTGACCTGTTTGATGGGGTCTATGCCCACCTCTTTGACCTGTTTGATGGGGTCCATGCCCACCTCTTTGACCTCTTTGACGGGGCCCATGCCCACCTCTTTTGCCTGTTTCATGGGGTCCGTGCCCACCTCTTTGACCTGTTTGATGGGGTCCACAACCACCTCTTTGACCTGTTTCATGGGGCCCGTGCCCACCTCTTTGACCTGTTTGATGGGGTCCACAACCACCTCTTTGACCTCTTTGATGGGGCCCGTGCCCACCTCTTTGACCTGTTTGATGGGGCCCACAACCACCTCTTTGACCTCTTTGATGGGGCCCGTGCCCACCTTTTTGACCTGTTTGATGGGGCCCGTGCCCACCTCTTTTACCTCTTTGATGGGGTCCATGCCCACCTCTTTGACCTGTTTGATGGGGCCCGTGCCCACCTCTTTGACCTGTTTGATGGGGTCCATGCCCACCTCTTTGACCTGTTTGATGGGGTCCATGCCCACCTCTTTGACCTGTTTGATGGGGTCCATGCCCACCTCTTTGACCTGTTTGATGGGGTCCATGCCCACCTCTTTGACCTGTTTGACGGGGCCCATGCCTACCTCTTTGACCTCTTTGACGGGGCCCATGCCCTCCTCTTTGACAGGGCCCGTGCCCACCTCTTTGACGGGGCCCGTGCCCACCTCTTTGACAGGGCCCATGCCCACCTCTTTGACGGGGCCCATGCCTACCTCTTTGACCTCTTTGACGGGGCCCATGCCCTCCTCTTTGACGGGGCCCGTGCCCACATTTCTGACTGGCACCTTGTCCACAAGCTGTTTGATTTCTTCCCTTGGTTGCGGTCTATCCTGCATCTCTCCATTTCTCAGCTTTTCTTTTATTGAATTAATTTCCGACATTGTCCTTTTTCCTTCTGTGAATCAGCATTAACTTTTTCTGCCCAAGTTTCCAAAAGCATGTGTGATTTGGCGTGTGTTTGGCGCCTCCAGATAGGCCCTGAAGCTGAGTCTAAGGCTATGCACTAAACGCCAGATAAAGATTTATTTTATTTTATTTTTACCTTTATTTAACTAGGCAAGTCAGTTAAGAACAAATTCTTATTTTCAATGACGGCCTAGGAACAGTGGGTTAACTCCCTGTTCAGGGGCAGAACGACAGATTTGTACCTTGTCAGCTCGGGGGTTTGATCTTGCATCCTTCCGGGTACTAGTCCAACACTCTAACCACTAGATAATGAAAGGTAAACCATAATGTAGCCTATAGATAGGTATTGCACAAGAATGATACATTTAGTGATTTTTGATGCATTGTTTTTTTCTTTATTCAACACGCAAGCTACCCACCTACCTTTCATCCACACAATATTTCATGACCCGCTACCCACCTACCTTTCATCCACACAATATTTCATGACCCGAGTCGGTGCCGTAAGGCAGAACTGGGTGAATTGTTACATACTGTACCTGTGTGGTTGATTATGGACCGCTCGCTCTGTGTTGTGTCTCTCTGTCTGTGAATGGTAACAGCAGTGGAGCCCTTTATTAAATTATACTTGAGAGAGAAGCCTGTTATCCATTCATAGGCAGCACAAACCCTTTACTCCATAACCAGAGAGGAGGAGAGAAGAGATATAACTAGCTTGGTGTGTGTATTTGTATTATGGCACATATGTGGTTCATACCTAGACTACTTTGTGTTCTTTGTGTTACAGTGGTTGTGTGTGTGTGTGTGTGTGAGTGTGTGTGTGTGTGTGTGTGTGTGTGTGTGTGTGTGTGTGTGTGTGTGTGTGTGTGTGTGTGCGTGTTGCAAGAGTGTTTAGGTAGATGGTCTTTGAGCAGGAGTCTTCTGAAGGGGAAAGAATGCTGGTTTGGCGCGTGTGTGTGTGTGTGTGTGTTGGCTCACACACACTGTGATGTCGGCTGTGGACCTTTTTGTGTGTGTTGGCCCAGCACACACTGTGATGTCTGCTCTGCTCTAGTCTCAGTGCACAATCAAGGCAGTCTTTGTTTTTCTACTCAGGGAAAAGGAACAGTCTGGTGGATCTGTGTGTGTGCGCGCGTGTGTGTGTGTGTATGTGTGTGTGTGTGTGTGTGTGTGTGTGTGTGTGTGTGTGTGTGTGTGTGTGTGTGTGTGTGTGTGTATATGTAGGAGCAGTCTGCTGGACCAGTAACAACCTCAGAGAATATACTTATTGTCACCTCGTGTATGTAGGTTGCAGTGAAGTCAAGAGCAGGAGAATCAAAGTTGGTAAAAATTGAGTATTTTCATAACTTAAAACACAAACTCCAAAACCAAAGTCCATAATAAAATAAATGTGGGTACAAGAACCCGTCGCACAACAATCCATAAAACATGATCATAACAACAAACAATCTCTGACAAGGACATGAGGGAAACAGGGGGTTAAATACACAACATATAATACATGGGATTAGAACCAGGTGTGTAAGAAGACCAGACAAAACCAATGGAAAATGAAACATAGATCAATGATGGCTAGAAGACCGGTGACGCCGTTTGCCGAGCACCCCCCGTACAAGGAGAGGCATCGACTTCGGCAGAAGTCGTGACACTTATTTTACCTTATTATTCTCTCCAGATTTGATCTACCTCCCTCCTTCAGTCTTCATCAGTCTCCCTCCATCTCCCTCAGTCTCCCTCAGTCTCCCATCCCTCTCCTATCCATCTCCCGTCTGTCTTACTCAGTCTCCCATCCCTCTCCTATCCATCTCCCGTCTGTCTTACTCAGTCTCCCATCCCTCTCCTATCCATCTCCCATCTGTCTTACTCAGTCTCCCATCCCTCTCCTATCCATCTCCCATCTGTCTTACTCAGTCTCCCATCCCTCTCCTATCCATCTCCCATCTGTCTCCCTCAGTCTCCCATCCCTCTCCTATCCATCTCCCATCTGTCTTACTCAGTCTCCCATCCCTCTCCTATCCATCTCCCGTCTGTCTTACTCAGTCTCCCATCCCTCTCCTATCCATCTCCCATCTGTCTTACTCAGTCTCCCATCCCTCTCCTATCCATCTCCCATCTGTCTCCCTCAGTCTCCCATCCCTCTCCTATCCATCTCCCGTCTGTCTTACTCAGTCTCCCATCCCTCTCCTATCCATCTCCCGTCTGTCTTACTCAGTCTCCCATCCGTCTTACTCAGTCTCCTTCCGTCTCCCTCAGTCTCCCATCCCTCTCCTATCCATCTCCCATCTGTCTTACTCAGTCTCCCATCCCTCTCCTATCCATCTCCCATCTGTCTCCCTCAGTCTCCCATCCCTCTCCTATCCATCTCCCATCTGTCTTACTCAGTCTCCCATCCCTCTCCTATCCATCTCCCATCTGTCTTACTCAGTCTCCCATCCCTCTCCTATCCATCTCCCATCTGTCTCCCTCAGTCTCCCATCCGTCTTACTCAGTCTCCTTCCGTCTCCCTCAGTCTCCCATCCCTCTCCTATCCATCTCCCATCTGTCTTACTCAGTCTCCCATCCCTCTCCTATCCATCTCCCATCTGTCTTACTCAGTCTCCCATCCGTCTTACTCAGTCTCCTTCCGTCTCCCTCAGTCTCCCATCCCTCTCCTATCCATCTCCCATCTGTCTTACTCAGTCTCCCATCCCTCTCCTATCCATCTCCCATCTGTCTTACTCAGTCTCCCATCCCTCTCCTATCCATCTCCCATCTGTCTTACTCAGTCTCCCATCCCTCTCCTATCCATCTCCCATCTGTCTTACTCAGTCTCCCATCCCTCTCCTATCCATCTCCCATCTGTCTTACTCAGTCTCCCATCCGTCTTACTCAGTCTCCTTCCGTCTCCCTCAGTCTCCCATCCCTCTCCTATCCATCTCCCATCTGTCTTACTCAGTCTCCCATCCCTCTCCTATCCATCTCCCATCTGTCTTACTCAGTCTCCCATCCGTCTTACTCAGTCTCCTTCCGTCTCCCTCAGTCTCCCATCCCTTTCCTATCCATCTCCCATCCGTCTTACTCCATCTCCCTCAGTCTCTCTGCCTCCTTCAGTCTCTCTCAATCTCCCTCAGTCTCTTACAGTCTCCTTCAGTCTACCTCAGAGTCCTTCAGTCTCTCTCAGTCTCCCTCAGTCTCTTACAGTCTCCTTCAGTCTACCTCAGAGTCCTTCAGTCTTTCTCAGTCTCCCTCAGATCTTATCAGAGGTATGTGTAGTCAGTGGGGTATTTCTCTACTAGAGGTCAAATCCATTGCTTTCTCATTTCCATATCTGTAAATGCCAGCAAAGCCTCTCCTGTGTTCCCTCTGTGCTCTGCATCAGAGTACCAGGGGCCTCCAGTGGCATAGGGAGGAACAAGGCCCCCAGAGGGAGCTAATTACAAGGGCTCCAATATGTAGTGTGAGACCCCTATTGCTGGGAACTCCTTTGAAGCACAATGCTCCATAGAGAGACAGACAGCCTGACTGCTTAAACTGCAGTCACATAGACAGGCAGTGTTTCCCCTGCCTAGACAGGGCCTCCACCTACCCTATTTTCCCCTTTCCCCCAACCTGGGCTGGGCTGTGATATGACATTAGGAAGAACCTGGGCTGGGCTGTGATATGACATTAGGAAGAACCTGGGCTGGGCTGTGATATGACATTAGGAAGAACCTGGGCTGTGATATGACATTAGGAAGAACCTGGGCTGTGATATGACACTAGGAAGAACCTGGGCTGAGCTGTGATATGACATTAGGAAGAACCTGGGCTGGGCTGTGATATGACACTAGGAAGAACCTGGGCTGGGCTGTGTTATGACATTAGGAAGAACCTGGGCTGTGATATGACATTAGGAAGAACCTGGGCTGGGCTGTGATATGACATTAGGAAGAACCTGGGCTGTGATATGACACTAGGAAGAACCTGGGCTGGGCTGTGATATGACACTAGGAAGAACCTGGGCTGAGCTGTGATATGACATTAGGAAGAACCTGGGCTGGGCTGTGATATGACATGAGGAAGAACCTGGGCTGTGATATGACACTAGGAAGAACCTGGGCTGGGCTGTGATATGACAATGGGAAGAACCTGGGCTGTGATATGACATGAGGAAGAACCTGGGCTGGGCTGTGACACTAGGAAGAACCTGGGCTGGGCTGTGATATGACATTAGGAAGAACCTGGGCTGGGCTGTGATATGACATTAGGAAGAACCTGGGCTGGGCTGTGATATGACACTAGGAAGAACCTGGGCTGGGCTGTGATATGACATGAGGAAGAACCTGGGCTGGGCCAAATAGAGGTGCTAGTGGTTCTGATGCGGTGGTAACTGAGGGAACGCTAAGTTGGCATTTGGAGAAGTCAGAGACGTGTGTGTGTGTGTCCAGGGCTTGGTGGCTGTGTTATTTAGACATCTCTGCCGCTGCGCCATCCATGTTTCTGTGTTTCTGTAGCTATTTAGGAAAAGGTCAGAGATTCTGTAATACTTTGTAAACTAACTGATATTGATCTGTCTCTGTACCTCCACGGAATGTGTGTGTGTGCATGTGTGTGTGCGTCTCTCTGTCTGTGTGCGTGTGTGTGTGTCTGTGCTTCTGAAGTCTCCTGGCTGTTCTGAGCGAAAACTCACATAGTGTACGTATCACCACCTGGAGGTGTGTGTGGAGCACAACCTGAAGGTACGGTTTGTTGCACCACCTGGAGGTACAGTGTGGAGCACCACCTGGAGGTACGGTGTGGAGCACCACCTGGAGGTACGGTGTATTGCACCACCTGGAGGTACGGTGTGGAGCACCACCTGGAGGTACGGTGTGGAGCACCACCTGGAGGTACGGTGTGTTGCACCACCTGGAGGTACGGTGTGGAGCACCACCTGGAGGTACGGTGTGGAGCACCACCTGGAGGTACGGTGTGTTGCACCACCTGGAGGTATGGTGTGTTGCACCACCTGGAGGTACGGTGTGTTGCATCACCTGGAGGTACGGTGTGGAGCACCACCTGGAGGTACTGTGTGGAGAACCACCTGGAGGTACTGTGTGTTGCACCACCTGGAGGTACGGTGTGTTGCACCACCTGGAGGTACGGTGTGTTGCACCACCTGGAGGTACGGTGTGGAGCACCACCTGGAGGTACGGTGTGGAGCACCACCTGGAGGTACGGTGTGGAGCACCACCTGGAGGTACGGTGTGTTGCACCACCTGGAGGTACGGTGTGTTGCACCACCTGGAGTTACGGTGTGTTGCACCACCTGGAGGTACGGTGTGTTGCACCACCTGGAGGTACGGTGTGGAGCACCAACTGGAGGTACTGTGTGTTGCACCACCTGGAGGTACTGTGTGTTGCACCACCTGGAGGTACGGTGTGTTGCACCACCTGGAGTTACGGTGTGGAGCACCACCTGGAGGTACGGTGTGTTGCACCACCTGGAGGTACTGTGTGTTGCACCACCTGGAGGTACGGTGTGTTGCACCACCTGGAGGTACTGTGTGTTGCACCACCTGGAGGTACTGTGTGTTGCACCACCTGGAGGTACGGTGTGTTGCACCACCTGGAGGTACGGTGTGTTGCACCACCTGGAGGTACGGTGTGTTGCACCACCTGGAGGTACTGTGTGTTGCACCACCTGGAGGTACGGTGTGTTGCACCACCTGGAGGTACTGTGTGTTGCACCACCTGGAGGTACTGTGTGTTGCACCACCTGGAGGTACGGTGTGTTGCACCACCTGGAGGTACGGTGTGTTGCACCACCTGGAGGTACGGTGTGTTGCACCACCTGGAGGTACGGTGTGGAGCACCAACTGGAGGTACTGTGTGTTGCACCACCTGGAGGTACTGTGTGTTGCACCACCTGGAGGTACTGTGTGTTGCACCACCTGGAGGTACTGTGTGTTGCACCACCTGGAGGTACGGTGTGTTGCACCACCTGGAGGTACGGTGTGGAGCACCAACTGGAGGTACTGTGTGTTGCACCACCTGGAGGTACTGTGTGTTGCACCACCTGGAGGTACGGTGTGGAGCACCACCTGGAGGTACGGTGTGTTGCACCACCTGGAGGTACTGTGTGTTGCACCACCTGGAGGTACGGTGTGTTGTACCACCTGGAGGTACGGTGTGTTGTACCACCTGGAGGTACGGTGTGTTGCACCACCTGGAGGTACGGTGTGTTGTACCACCTGGAGGTACGGTGTGTTGCACCACCTGGAGGTACGGTGTGTTGTACCACCTGGAGGTACGGTGTGTTCCACCACCTGGAGGTACGGTGTGGAGCACCAACTGGAGGTACTGCCTGGAGCACCACCTGTAGGTACGGTGTGGAGCACCAACTGGAGGTACGGCCTGGAGCACCACCTGTAGGAACGGTGTGGAGCACCACCTGGAGGTACGGCGTGGAGCACCACCTGGAGGTACAGCGTGGAGCACCACCTGGAGGTACGGTGTGGAGCACCACCTGTAGGTACTGTGTGTTGCACCACCTGGAGGTACGGTGTGTTGCACCACCTGGAGGTACGGTGTGGAGCACCACCTGGAGGTACAGTGTGTTGCACCACCTGGAGGTACGGTGTGGAGCACCACCTGGAGGTGTGTGTGTTGCACCACCTGGAGGTACGGTGTGTTGCACCACCTGGAGGTACGGTGTGTTGCACCACCTGGAGGTACGGTGTGTTGCACCACCTGGAGGTACGGTGTGTTGCACCACCTGGAGGTACGGTGTGTTGCACCACCTGGAGGTACGGTGTGTTGCACCACCTGTAGGAACGGTGTGGAGCACCACCTGGAGGTACGGCGTGGAGCACCACCTGTAGGAACGGTGTGGAGCACCACCTGGAGGTACGGCCTGGAGCACCACCTGTAGGAACGGTGTGGATCTCCACCTGGATGTCAGTTGTGCTGCACCAATGTGTTGCTCTGGTGTGGTGCTCTGGCATAGTGCTCTGGTGCAGTGGTACCTACACTCTCTCCTTCACACATCGACTCTCTCTATCCTTCTCCCTTTCTCTCTCACCTCATCTCTTTCTCCCTCCCCCTCTCTCTCCACACTTCTTATCCCCCCTCCCTTCCTCCGGTATTATCTCCTCTCTTCCCTGTATCCTACTGATTTACTACAAGAGGATTATGTCATCCAGTCTGCAGAGAGAGAGAGAGAGCTGACTGACGGCTCTCCTGTCACACTGTAGTCCAGTCAGCAGAGAGAGAGCTGACCGACGGCTCTCCTGTCACACTGTAGTCCAGTCAGCAGAGAGAGAGCTGACCGACGGCTCTCCTGTCACTCTGTTGTCCAGTCAGCAGAGAGAGAGCTGACCGACGGCTCTCCTGTCATGCTGTAGTCCAGTTTGCAGAGAGAGAGCTGACCGATTCCTCTCCTGTCACTCTGTAGTCCAGTTTGCAGAGAGAGAGCTGACCGATTCCTCTCCTGTCATGCTGTAGTCCAGTTTCCAGAGAGAGAGCTGACCGACGGCTCTCCTGTCATGCTGTTGTCCAGTCAGCAGAGAGAGAGCTGACCGATTCCTCTCCTGTCACACTGTAGTCCAGTCAGCAGAGAGAGAGCTGACCGACGGCTCTCCTGTCATGCTGTAGTCCAGTTTCCAGAGAGAGAGCTGACCGATTCCTCTCCTGTCACACTGTAGTCCAGTCAGCAGAGAGAGAGCTGACCGACGGCTCTCCTGTCACTCTGTTGTCCAGTCAGCAGAGAGAGAGCTGACCGATTCCTCTCCTGTCACTCTGTAGTCCAGTTTGCAGAGAGAGAGCTGACCGACGGCTCTCCTTTCACTCTGTTGTCCAGTCAGCAGAGAGAGCTGACCGATTCCTCTCCTGTCACTCTGTAGTCCAGTTTCCAGAGAGAGAGCTGACCGACGGCTCTCCTGTCATGCTGTAGTCCAGTTTGCAGAGAGAGAGCTGACCGATTCCTCTCCTGTCACTCTGTAGTCCAGTTTGCAGAGAGAGAGCTGACCGATTCCTCTCCTGTCATGCTGTAGTCCAGTTTGCAGAGAGAGAGCTGACCGACGGCTCTCCTGTCATGCTGTAGTCCAGTTTCCAGAGAGAGAGCTGACCGATTCCTCTCCTGTCACTCTGTAGTCCAGTTTGCAGAGAGAGAGCTGACCGATTCCTCTCCTGTCATGCTGTAGTCCAGTTTGCAGAGAGAGAGCTGACCGATTCCTCTCCTGTCACGCTGTAGTCCAGTTTCCAGAGAGAGAGCTGACCGACGGCTCTCCTGTCATGCTGTAGTCCAGTTTGCAGAGAGAGAGCTGACCGATTCCTCTCCTGTCACTCTGTAGTCCAGTTTCCAGAGAGAGAGCTGACCGACGGCTCTCCTGTCATGCTGTAGTCCAGTTTGCAGAGAGAGAGCTGACCGATTCCTCTCCTGTCATGCTGTAGTCCAGTCAGCAGAGAGAGAGCTGTCCAATTCCTCTCCTGTCACTTTGTAGTCCAGTTTGCAGAGAGAGAGCTGACCGATTCCTCTCCTGTCACGCTGTAGTCCAGTTTCCAGAGAGAGAGCTGTCCAATTCCTCTCCTGTCACTTTGTAGTCCAGTTTGCAGAGAGAGAGCTGACCGATTCCTCTCCTGTCACTCTGTAGTCCAGTCAGCAGAGAGAGAGCTGACCGTTTCCTCTCCTGTCACTCTGTCATTGTTTTGGCTGTGGAGAGACCGTAGTGCCTCATGCTAGCTCCCATGCTAATGATATAACCCCCAGTCAAATCAAATTAAATTAAATCAAATCAAATGTATTTATATAGCCCTTCGTACATCAGCTGATATCTCAAAGTGCTGTACAGAAACCCAGCCTAAAACCCCAAACAGCAAGCAATGCAGGTGTAGAAGCACGGTGGTTAGGAAAAACTCCCTAGAAAGGCCAAAACCTAGGAAGAAACCTCGAGAGGAACCAGGCTCTGTGGGGTGGCCAGTCCTCTTCTGGCTGTGCCGGGTAGAGATTATAACAGAACATGGCCAAGATGTTCAAATGTTCATAAATGACCAGCATGGTCGAATAATAATAAGGCAGAACAGTTGAAACTGGAGCAGCAGCACGGCCAGGTGAACTGGGGACAGCAAGGAGTCATCATGTCAGGTAGTCCTGGGGCATGGTCCTAGGGCTCAGGTCCTCCTCCGAGAGAAGGAGAGAATTAGAGAACGCACACTTAGATTCACACAGGACACCGAATAGGACAGGAGAAGTACTCCAGATATAACAAACTGACCCCAGCCCCCCGATACATAAACTACTGCAGCATAAATACTGGAGGCTGAGACAGGAGGGGTCAGGAGACACTGTGGCCCCATCCGAGGACACCCCCGGACAGGGCCAAACAGGAAGGATATTACCCCACCCATTTTGCCAAAGCACAGCCCCCACACCACTAGAGGGATATCTTCAACCACCAACTTAACATCCTGAGACAAAGCTGAGTAAAGCCCGCAAAGATCTCCGCCATGGCACAACCCAAGGGGGGGGTGCCATCCCAGACAGGATGACCACATCAGTGAATCAACCCACTCAGGTGACGCACCCCTTCCAGGGACGGCATGAGAGAGCCCCAGTAAGCCAGTGACTCAGCCCCTGTAATAGGGTTAGAGGCAGAGAATCCCAGTGGAAAGAGGGGAACCGGCCAGGCAGAGACAGCAAGGGTGGTTTGTTGCTCCATAGCCAGAGTCAACAAAGTTTAAGCAAGCTAGTTGCCTTCATCTGGTTACCCTGTCATTGCACTGGAACACTGATTCAGGCCTGTATTGAAGGACACAAAATAATTGAAATCAAAATTGGGACATTATGTATTAATGTTTTATCCTGATGCGTTTTGTTTCTTACTCTCTTGCTTCTCCCTTCATTTCTTTTCTTTCCCTTTTTATATCTCGCTCCTTCCATGTCTCCTCTTCACAGTAAGAGGAAAAACAGCAGTTGTCTGTATTTTTATAATTCCTTTATTAGATAATAGCTAATCAGGAGAAAGTGTTTTCTGCTCCACTTTGTTCTCTCCTCCTTTCCTCTCTACTCTGCAAAGTTAAAAGCCTGGCTAGAGAGAGAGAGAGAGAGAGAGAGAGAGAGGAGATTGTGTCTCAGTCTTAAGGGCATGACACAGCAGGAAGCAAAGTTGCAAAATCAGGCGTAGGTTTATTAAAGGTCCAATTCTGCCATTTTATCTCAACTTAAAATCTTTTTTTGGGTAGCAATTTAGTAACTTACTATAATTGTTTTCAAGTATTTATTTTTTAAACAAAAAATAAACATAATTGTTTCTTAGAAAATAGCAATTTCTCAAGCAGTAATGTCGCTATGACTGTCTGTGAGTGGTCTGAGTTGGGAGGGGAAAACTTAAAACTACCTTGGCAAAAAGGTTTGGAACTCTCTTTCATATTGGTCTATTAGCTCATTTACCGCCTGATGACACCAGGCAGACCAAAGGACCATCCCACCAAAACAGGCTGAAATTGCAGCCGGTCTTTTCAAACTCTTACACTAAAAAGTATTATTCCAACCTCATTGTGTGGAAATATAAAACACAGCGAATCACATTTTTGACTACACTGGCCCTTGAAATAAAACATCATGCAAAATATTTTTATGGAAATATTTACAAAGTCTGACAAAACAAAAACAACACCGAAACACAAAAGTCTTAAGGCTTAACAGGCATCCCTGCCAAATAGAACTGACTGGGAACAGGCACTGAGTAGTGGGCTCTGACCAGCCTCCCCCTGAGTGTTTCCAACACTCGTCACAGTGCATACACATGCATATAGAACCAGGCTACACCTTGGATCGCACCAATGTCGGCAGCAATCTACATCAACAAGACACAAAACCTCAATACAACATTCTCGTTGTCACTTCGCAGACATTGTTATTAACTATGATAAACACCATTTTAACAGATAGCCTGGAGTATTACGTTAACAACAATATATTCACTGTCACGTCCTGACCATAGAGAGCCTTTTATTCTCTATGTTGGTTTGGTCGGGGTGTGACTCGGGTGGTTACTCTAGTTTACTCTAGTCTACGTACGCTGTGCCTTGGTCCATTTATTCCAACGATCGTGACATTTGCTAATTACATGCTAGGCCAATTTACAAACCAAAACAGATAAGTGGTGCTCACGCACCTTTTCCCCACAAATACTGGCACGCATTCCCCCTCGCTCTAGGACGCACAGTGGAGTACATAACTAGCAAACGGTGAAGAGCGTGAACACAAATAAAACAATCAATAATATGAAAATGAAACAGGCAAGTATTTTGAGAACGTATATGAGCTCCTAAACACTGTATCCATTCAGAGGATCAGACAGCAGCTAAATTGCGTAAAAGAAACAAATGTTTGTTTGACACAATGAACTAGCAATATTAGCAAAGTGAAACCATGTAACGACATGGAACTGGGCTGTAAATTTACGTCTTTGTAACAACAACATTGATAAATACATGACTTGTTTGGGAAATGTTGAAAATGATAGATGAGCATGAAACTATTTAGATGAAGAAATGCATGTTGGGAATGGAGTGGGACAGGCCACAGCCTTGGCTAACTCCATATCTCCTCCACTACAGAGGAACAGATTTAGGCTGTCTATATTTATCAGATAACATCTATAAAACAATGAAAAGTGAAGGGAACACCTAGCTGATTAATCAGTAATCAATTCTGCTCTAATACCTCCAGTTCTCCTTGAGTTAAAAGCCTTGTGTTGGTGAAAGAGAGAGAGAGAGAGAGAGAGAGAGAGAGAGACAGACCATCTCTGTCTCTCTCTCTCTCTCCCCCCAACCCCCTATCTCTCTCTCTCTCTCTCTCTCTCTCTCTCGCCCCCACCCTCTCTCTCTCTCTCTCTCTCTCTCCTCTCCCCCTCTCTCTCTCTCTCTCTCTCTCTGTCTGTCTCTCTGTCTCTCTCTCTCTCTCTCTCTGTCTCTCAGTTCCACTCTGTCTCCCCCTCTTTCCCTTCTTACCCTCTCTTTTTTCTCTGGAGAATTCCATGCGTCTCCAAATGTTTGATGGCTTGAGTCTGTTCATGACAAAACATACCATGCTTACCTCTATCTCAGGTTTCTGTTTGTGTGTGTGTTTGCGTGTCTGGTGAGTGTGTGTGTGTGTTTGCGTGTCTGGTGAGTGTGTGTGTGTGTGTTCAGTGTCAGCTCTACAGTATATGATGTCTGCATCATGTATATGAAAGCATGGTAATAACACGTCTCTCTTCATCTCTCCAGGGGGGTTAATCAGCCTGAAGTGGGCCATCTGGGCTATTACATTACCATTAATCAGGGGATAGGCATCCCGCTAGCAACTTCCGGTGAAACTGGAGGACACACAATTCAAATAAATAATCATAAAATAATGGATATTAAACATTTAGGTACATGCAAGTGTCTTATATCGGTTGAAAGCTTAACTTCTTGTTTATCTAACTGCACTGTTCGATTTACATTAGCCATTACAGCAAAAGCATGCCATGCGATTGTTTGAGGACTGCACCCCAATTCAAAATATTTTTCCACTGGCATAGGTTTCAGAAATTCAGAAATAGCGATTAAATATTCACTTACTTTTTGAAAATCTTCCTCTGATTTGTCATCCAAAGGGTCCCAGCTATAACATGTAGTGTCGTTTTGTTAGATAAAAAAATCCTTCTTTATATCCCAAAAAGTCAGTTTCGTTGGTGCCAGCGATTTGAGTAATCCACTCGTTCAACTGCAGGGAAAGGAATCCGTAAATCTACCCATAAACAAAATAAGTTTCCAAGACTGTGTCCCTGCACTAAAACTGATATTTTTTATTTGTTTTTGAAGTTACAAGCCTGAAACCTTGAACATAGACTTCTGACACCCTGTGGAAGCCATATGAATTGCATCCTGGGAGCAAGAATTCATTATGCCCCTATACCCTCCATTGTAAGAGCATGGTCTCTCAACAACAACAAAAAACATTCTGGTTGGTTTTTCTTTGGCTTTTCTCTTACCTTATCTCCTACATATCTATCTACAAACTTCAACTAGTACCAATTATATTGGTACCAATTATATGCATATCCTGGCTTCGGGGCCTGAGCAACGGGCAGTTTACTTTGGGCACGTCAGTCAGGCGGAAATTGAGAATAAAGGCTCGCCCTAAGACGTTTTTAACTATTTAGATGTAGTTACACATGCAATGATTTCCTGTGTAGGGGGTGTGTGTGTTGGAGTCAAACTTGGAGTGTGTGTGTGTGTGTGTGTGTGTGTGTGTGTGTGTGTGTGTGTGTGTGTGTGTGTGTGTGTGTGTGTGTGTGTGTGTGTGTGTGTGTGTGTGTGTGTGTGTGTGTGTGTGTGTGTGTGTGTGTGTGATTCACGGCGCATGCAGACTGTAGACTGTAAATCTCCCTGAAGTATTTTGCATGTGGAATATTTGATTTCCAAAACATGTTTTGCATTTGTGTGTCTGTGTTTGGGGGAGATGAGGGGTGTAAGGGCAGATGGGGTGTGTTTGGGGGAGATGAGGGGTGTAAGGGGAGATGAGGGTGTGTTTGGCGGAGATGAGGGGTGTAAGGGGAGATCTGATACCCACCCCACACCCTGTTGCCAGCAGTGGACTGTGTGTGAGCGTGTCTGTGTGCGTGAATGCGTTTGCATACTGTATGTGTGTGTCGAGATGCTAGCACAGCAATGGCCTTGGATGTATTGGCCAAAACACTCAACTCTTTGAACAACATTAAACACACAACAAAGACTTAAAGACTCATTTGAAGGACTGATGAACACACGGACACACCCACCCTGTTCTTGTTCATCAGTCAATCAGTGTGTGTGTTCTATACTGGTTAAAACAAAGCTCCTCATTAAGGAGACGCCGGTTACTGAGTCCTGTATTCACAGGATAGAGGTGTCTGTTCTACTGTGTTATTGACACCTCTCTCTGTCCCTCTCTCTCTCTCTCGCTCTCTCGCTCTCTCTCTCTCTGTCCCTCTCTCTCTGTCCCTCTCTCTCTGTCCCTCTCTCTCTCTCTCTCTGTCTCTCTCTCTCTCTCTCTCTCTCTCTCTGTCTCTCTGTCCCTCTCTCTCTCTCTCTCTGTCTCTCTGTCCCTCTCTCTCTCTCTCTCTCTCTCTCTCTCTCTCTCTCTGTCTCTCTGTCTCTCTGTCTCTCTCTCTGTCTCTCTCTCTCTCTCTCTCTCTCTCTGTCTCTCTCTCTCTCTCTCTGTCCCTCTCTCTGTCCCTCTCTCTCTCGCTCTCTCTCTTTCTCTCTCTCTCTCTGTCTCTCTGTCTCTCTGTCTCTCTGTCTCTCTCTCTCTCTCTCTCTCTCTCTCTCTCTGTCCCTCTCTCTCTCTCTCTGTCCCCCTCTCTCTCTCTCTCTCTCTCTCTCTCTCTCTCTCTCTCTCTCTCTGTTCAGATCACAGGAGGTGTTATTTACACGTTAATTGGCACATTCATAGTCAGTGCTGCTGCCATTGATTTACACACACGCACACACACACACACACACACACACACACACACACACACACACACACACACACACACACACACACACACACACACACACACACACACACACACACACACACACACACACACACACACACACACACAGATGTATCAGTTGTTGTATAACCAGACACACACACATTTATCAGTTATTGTATAACACACACAGTGAATCAGTTATTGTATAACTGAGTTTCTCTGACCTGTCAGCATTTGTGAGTGTGTTTGTCTTTGTGTGTGTGTTCGTGTTGACAGTGTGTGACTATTCCAACGAGCTCTCACAGTCTCACTGCAGATTTAAACATTTATCCCATGTCTCTACAAAGGTCCAATTTCAAAGTTACTCCAATTATCAAATTTAGAAGGTTAAGGGTTAATGTTTAGGATAGGTTTCACACAAACTTCCCAGAGTCATGGGAATACAGCCATCCTCCACCCCCGTCCACAACACTCTAGCAAAACCCAAGATCTACTTGGTGGCAATAGTGCTCACTGTTTTCCCCAGTGGCCTGTTTTGAAGTTGTTTACCGACGACCCTCAGGACATGGATAAACGTCCAATTTTGAAGTCACTCGTGAACGATCTGCCTGGACTATTCGGCTATGTGCGTCTAATATGGGAATGTTTTGGGGAATGTGTGTGTGTGTGTGTGTGTGTGTGTGTGTGTGTGTGTGTGTGTGTGTGTGTGTGTGTGTGTGTGTGTGTGTGTGTGTGTGTGTGTGACAAATGTGTGTGTGTGTGTGTGTGTGTGTGTGTGTGTGTGTGTGTGTGTGTGTGTGTGTGTGTGTGTGTGTGTGTGTGTGTGTGTGTGTGTGTGTGTGTGTGTGTGTGTGTGTGAGTGTGTGTGTGTGTGTGTGTGTGGACAAATGTGTGTGTCTGTGTATTCATGTGGGTGGGTATGGGAATGTGTGTGTGCCTGTATTTTTTGTAAAATGTATTTATTTGTCTTGTCAGATATGTTTGCCTGTTTACATTCAATAATGGTATTTACATTTATGGTTTGTTTAAACATGATACGTCCGCTTTTAAACATCCGCTTTTATAGATTACTTTGAGTCAGCTCCTAAGTATTTACATATATGGCATAGAAATGACCACAACAGTGTTAAATAGACAGTGCATTCAGAAAGTATTTAGACCCCTTGACTTTATTCACATTTTGTTACGTTACAGCCTTATTCTAAAATGGATTCAACATTTTTTCCCCTCATCAATCTACACACAATACAGCCACGAGTCTTCTTGGGTATGACGCTACAAGCTTGGCACACCTGTATTTGGGGAGTTTCTCCCATTCTTCTCTGCAGATCCTCTCAAGGTCTGTCAGATTGGATGGAGAGTGTCGCTGCACAGCTATTTTCAGGTCTCTCCTGAGATGTTCGATCGGGTTCATGTCTGGGCTTTGGCTGGTCCACTCAAGGACATTCAGAGACTTGTCCCGAAGCCCCTCCTGTGTTGTCTTGGCTGTGTGCTTAGAGTCGTCGTCCTGTTGGAAGGTGAACCTTCGCCCCGGTCTGAGGTCCTGAGTGCTCTGGAGCAGGTTTTCATCAAGGATCTCTCTGTACTTTGCTCTGTTCATCTTTGCCTCGATCCTGACTTTTATCCCTGTCCCTGCTGAAAAACATCCCCACAGCATGATGTTGCCTCCACCATGCTTCACCGTAGGGATGGTGCCAGGTTTCCTCCAGATGTGACGCTTGGCATTCCGGGAAAAGAGTTCAAACTTGGTTTCATCAGACCAGAGAATCTTGTTTCTCATGGTCTGAGAGTCCTTTAGGTGCCTTTTGGCAAACTCCAAGTGGGCTGTTATGTGACACTCTACCATAAAGGCCTGATTGGTGGAGTGCTGAAGAGATGGTTGTCCTTCTGGAAGGTTCTCCCATCTCCACAGAAGAACTCTGGAGCTCTGTCAGAGTGACCATCTTCTCTCCCGATTTCTCAGTTTGGCCGGGCGGCCAGCTCTAGGAAGAGACTTGGTCACTGTGTTTTTGGGACCCTTCCCCAGATCTGTTCCTTGACACAATCCTGTCTCTGAGCTCTTTGGACAATTCCTTCGAACTCATGGCTTGGTTTCCAAATCTTGTCCAATCAATTGAATTTACCACAGGTGGACTCCAATCAAGCTATAGAAACATCTCAAGGACGATCAATGAATTCTTATGTAAATTAGATATTTATGTTTTTTTTTATACATTTACAAAACTGAAAATGCACTGAAAAATACATGACATATTGAATGACTCATTGACAAATGACAAAAGAATGAACACTGTAAACTAGAACATGATTCCCTTCACTCTTCAGATGTTGATGACAACGATGCTGCTTTCCACTACTTCTTAATATAAATCTACGAGTTCTATAATTACACTATTAGTTTGTGTATCTTACTATCAGCAAACAGCTAGTTTGCAAGTTGTGGCTAAAATACATTTTGTTACTAGCTAATAGTAATCTCTCGTTAGCTAGCCAGCTAATAAATGTACTGAGACTGTCAGAGCAAACGTAGCTAGCTGGCCTGATACCGGTGCTGGTGGAGGCCTGAATTTTTTATTTATTTTATTTCACCTTTATTTAACCAGGTAGGCAAGTTGAGAACAAGTTCTCATTGACAATTGCGACCTGGCCAAGATAAAGCAAAGCAGTTTGACACATACAACGACACAGAGTTACACATGGAGTAAAACAAACATACAGTCAATAATACATTATAAACAAGTCTATATACGATGTGAGCAAATGAGGTGAGATAAGGGAGGTAAAGGCAAAAAAAGGCCATGGTGGCAAAGTAAATACAATATAGCAAGTAAAACACTGGAATGGTAGATTTGCAATGGAAGAATGTGCAAAGTAGAAATAAAAATAATGGGGTGCAAAGGAGCAAAATAAATAAATAAATTAAATACAGTAGTGAAAGAGGTAGTTGTTTGGGCTAAATTATTGGTGGGCTATGTACAGGTGCAGTAATCTGTGAGCTGCTCTGACAGTTGGTGCTTAAAGCTAGTGAGGGAGATAAGTGTTTCCAGTTTCAGCTATTTTTGGAGTTCGTTCCAGTCATTGGAAGCAGAGAACTGGAAGGAGAGGCGGCCAAAGAAATAATGGGTTTTGGGGGTGACTAGAGAGATATACCTGCTGGAGCGTGTGCTACAGGTGGGAGATGCTATGGTGACCAGCGAGCTGAGATAAGGGGGGACTTTACCTAGCAGGGTCTTGTAGATGACATGGAGCCAGTGGGTTTGGCGAAGAGTATGAAGCGAGGGCCAGCCAATGAGAGTGTACAGGTCACAATGGTGGGTAGTATATGGGGCTTTGGTGACAAAACAGATAGCACTGTGATAGACTGCATCCAATTTGTTGAGTAGGGTATTGGAGGCTATTTTGTAAATGACATCACCAAAGTCGAGGATTGGTAGGATGGTCAGTTTTACAAGGGTATGTTTGGCAGCATGAGTGAAGGATGCTTTGTTGCGAAATAGGAAGCCAAATCTAGATTTAAATTTGGATTGGAGATGTTTGATATGGGTCTGGAAGGAGAGTTTACAGTCTAACCAGACACCTAAGTATTTGTAGTTGTCCACGTATTCTAAGTCAGAGCCGTCCAGAGTAGTGATGTTGGACAGGCGGGCAGGTGCAGGTAGCGATCGGTTGAAGAGCATGCATTTAGTTTTACTTGTATTTAAGAGCAACTGGAGGGCACGGAAGAAGAGTTGTATGGCATTGAAGCTTGCCTGGAGGGTTGTTAACACAGTGTCCAAAGAAGGGCCAGAAGTATACAGAATGGTGTTGTCTGCGTAGAGGTGGATCAGAGACTCACCAGCAGCAAGAGCGACCTCATTGATGTATACAGAGAAGAGAGTAGGTCCAAGAATTGAACCCTGTGGCACCCCCATAGAGACTGCCAGAGGTTCGGACAGCAGACCCAGGCGAGGCAATCATTTGAGAAACCAAGGCTGTCGAGTCTGCCGATGAGGATGTGGTGATTGACAGAGTCGAAAGCCTTGGCCAGATCAATGAATACGGCTGCACAGTAATGATTCTTATCGATGGCGGTTAAGATATCGTTTAGGACCTTGAGCGTGGCTAAGGTGCACCCATGACCAGCTCTGAAACCAGATTGCATAGCAGAGAAGGTATGGTGAGATTCTAAATGGTCGGTAATCTGTTTGTTGACTTGGCTTTCAAAGACCTCAGAAAGGCATGGTAGGATAGATATAGGTCTGTAGCGGTTTGGGTCAAGAGTGTCCCCCCCTTTGAAGAGGGGGATGACCGCAGCTGCTTTCCAATCTTTGGGAATCTCAGATGACACAAAAGAGAGGTTGAACAGGCTAGTAATAGGGGTGGCAACAATTTCGGCAGATCATTTTAGAAAGAAAGGGTCCGAATAGTCTAGCCCGGCTGATTTGTAGGGGTCCAGATTTTGCAGCTCTTTCAGAACATCAGCTGAACGGATTTGGGAGAAGGAGAAATGGGGAAGGCTTGGGCGAGTTGCTGTGGGGGGTGCAGTGCTGTTGACTGAGGTAGGAGTAGCCAGGTGGAAAGCATGGCCAGCTGTAGAAAAATGCTTATTGAAATTCTCAATTATGGTGGATTTATCAGTGGTGACAGTGTTTCCTATCTTCAGTGCAGTGGGCAGCTGGGAGGAGGTGTTCTTATTCTCCATGGACTTTACAGTGTCCCAGAACTTTTTTGAGTTAGTGTTGCAGGAAGCAAATTTCTGCTTGAATCAGCATGTTGTTTGTGCAACAGTATCTTCTAAATAACAGAGCAACAGGTGAATCATGAATATGTTAGCCACATGAAGTAAGATAAAACATTTCATGTAGCTAACATCTAATTCGGATCCCCTGGGAAACATTGACCAAACACTTTGGTTCCTACCCTGTCACAATAAATAACTCCTCCCTGGCTTTTTTATTCATTGTCATGTCAAACAACACTGTATTCAAAGTGCCCACTATTATTTTCTAGCTATAGAATTAGAATAATCATTCTATTTCTATGATTTCAACGGTTCACCCAAGTGTTCTTGATATATATATCACAAGTCAAATCACAATTTTCCCATAATCATTACAGCCCTACATAACAGCCCTATGTTAAAGCCCATATAGTTACAGCCCTATGTTACAGCCCTACATAAGGCCTCTATGTTACAGCCCATATAGTTACAGCCCTACGTTACAGCCCTATGTTAAAGCCCTACGTTACAGCCCTACGTTACAGCCCATATCGTTACTACCCTACGTTACAGCCCTACGTTACAGCCCATATTGTTACAGCCCTACGTTACAGCCCTACGTTACAGCCCATATCACTACAGCCCTACTTTACAGCCCTACGTTACAGCTCATATAGTTACAGCCTATATTGTTACAGGCCTACGTTACAGCCCTACGTTACAGCCCATATCGTTATAGCCCTACGATACAGCCTTACGTTATAGCCCTATGTTGCAGCCCTATATTACAGCCCTATGTTACAGCCCTATGTTACAGCCCATATCATTACAGCCCTACGTTACAGCCCTACGTTACAGCCCTACGTTACAGCCTTACGTTATAGCCCTATGTTGCAGCCCTATATTACAGCCCTATGTTACAGCCCTATCTTACAGCCCATATCATTACAGCCCTACGTTACAGCTCTATGTTACAGCCCATATCGTTACAGCCTTACGTTACAGTCCATATCGTTACAGCCCTACGTTACAGCCCATATCGTTACAGCCCTACGTTACAGCCAATATCGTTACAGCCCTACGTTACAGCCCTATATTACAGCCCATATCATTACAGCCCTACGTTACAGCCCTACGTTACAACCCATATTGTTACAGCCCATATTGTTACAGCCCTACGTTACAGCCCTACTTTACAGCCCATATCATTACAGCCCATATTGTTACAGCCCAATGTTACAGCCTTACGTTCCAGCCCTACGTTCCAGCCCTATGTTACAGCCCTATGTTACAGCCCTACGTTACAGCCCATATAGTTACAGCCCTACGTTACAGCCCATATAGTTACAGCCCTACGTTACAGCCTTACGTTACAGCCCATATCGTTACAGCCCTACGTTACAGCCCTATATTACAGCCCATATCATTACAGCCCTACGTTACAGCCCTATGTTACAGCCCTATATTACAGCCCATATCATTACAGCCCTACGTTACAGCCCTATGTTACAGCCCATATTGTTACAGCCCTACGTTACAGCCCTACGTTACAGCCCATATTGTTACAGCCCATATCGTTACAGCCCTACTTTACAGCCCATATCATTACAGCCCATATTGTTACAGCCCTATGTTAGAGCCTTACGTTCCAGCCCTACGTTACAGCCCTACGTTACAACCTTACGTTACAGCCCTATGTTACAGCCCTACGTTACAGCCTTACGTTACAGCCCATATTGTTGCAGCCCTACATTACAGCCCAATGTTACAGCCTTACGTTACAGCCCTACGTTACAGCCTTACGTTACAGCCCATGTTGTTACAGCCCTACGTTACAGCCCTATGTTACAGCCCTACATTACAGCCCTACGATACAGCCCTACTTTACAGCCTTACGTTACAGTCCTACGTTACCATTACAGTCCTATTATATAGCCATACGTTACAGTCCTACGTTACCATTACAGTCCTATTATATAGCCATACGTTACAGTCCTACGTTACCATTACAGTCCTATTATACAGCCATACGTTACAGTCCTACGATACAGCCATACGTTACAGTCCTACGATACAGCCATACGTTACAGTCCTACGATTTAGCCCTACGTTACAGCCCTACGTTACCGTTACAGTCCTACTATACAGCCCTACGTTACAGTCCTACGATACAGCCCTACGTTACAGTCCTACGATACAGCCCTATGTTACAGCCCTACGTTACCGTTACAGTCCTCCTATACAGCCCTACGTTACAGTCCTACGATACAGCCCTACGTTACAGTCCTATGATACAGTCCTACGTTACAGCCCTACTTTACAGCCCTACGTTACAGTCCTACGATACAGTCCTACGATACAGCCCTACGTTACAGCCCTACGTTACAGTCCTACGTTACAGTCCTACGATACAGTCCTACGATACAGCCCTATGTTACAGCCCTACGTTACCGTTACAGTCCTCCTATACAGCCCTACGTTACAGTCCTATGATACAGCCCTACGTTACAGTCCTACTATACAGCCCTACGTTACAGTCTTATGATACAGCCCTACGTTACAGTCCTACTATACAGCCCTACGTTACAGTCCTACGATACAGCCCTACGTTACAGTCCTCCTATACAGCCCTACGTTACAGTCTTATGATACAGCCCTACGTTACAGTCCTACTATACAGCCCTACGTTACAGTCTTATGATACAGCCCTACGTTACAGTCCTACTATACAGCCCTACGTTACAGTCCTACGATACAGCCCTACGTTACAGTCCTCCTATACAGCCCTACGTTACAGTCCTCCTATACAGCCCTACGTTACAGTCTTATGATACAGCCCTACGTTACAGTCCTACTATACAGCCCTACGTTACAGTCCTACGATACAGCCCTACGTTACAGTCCTCCTATACAGCCCTACGTTACAGTCCTACGATACAGCCCTACGTTACAGTCCTACGATACAGCCCTACGTTACAGTCCTACTATACAGCCCTACGTTACAGTCCTCCTATACAGCCCTACGTTACAGTCCTACGATACAGCCCTACGTTACAGCCCTACATTACCGTTACAGTCCTCCTATACAGCCCTACGTTACAGTCGTACGATACAGCCCTACGTTACAGTCCTATGATACAGTCCTACGTTACAGCCCTACGTTACAGCCCTACGTTACAGTCCTACGATACAGTCCTACGATACAGTCCTATGATACAGTCCTACGTTACAGCCCTACGTTACAGCCCTACGTTACCGTTACAGTCCTACTATACAGTCCTACGATACAGCCCTACGTTACAGCCCTACGTTACAGTCCTATGATACAGCCCTACGTTACAGTCCTACTATACAGCCCTACGTTACAGTCCTATGATACAGTCCTACGTTACAGCCCTACGTTACAGCCCTACGTTACCGTTACAGTCCTACTATACAGCCCTACGTTACAGCCCTACGTTACAGCCCATATCACTACAGCCCTACTTTACAGCCCTACGTTACAGCTCATATAGTTACAGCCTATATTGTTACAGGCCTACGTTACAGCCCTACGTTACAGCCCATATCGTTATAGCCCTACGATACAGCCTTACGTTATAGCCCTATGTTGCAGCCCTATATTACAGCCCTATGTTACAGCCCTATGTTACAGCCCATATCATTACAGCCCTACGTTACAGCCCTACGTTACAGCCCTACGTTACAGCCTTACGTTATAGCCCTATGTTGCAGCCCTATATTACAGCCCTATGTTACAGCCCTATCTTACAGCCCATATCATTACAGCCCTACGTTACAGCTCTATGTTACAGCCCATATCGTTACAGCCTTACGTTACAGTCCATATCGTTACAGCCCTACGTTACAGCCCATATCGTTACAGCCCTACGTTACAGCCAATATCGTTACAGCCCTACGTTACAGCCCTATATTACAGCCCATATCATTACAGCCCTACGTTACAGCCCTACGTTACAACCCATATTGTTACAGCCCATATTGTTACAGCCCTACGTTACAGCCCTACTTTACAGCCCATATCATTACAGCCCATATTGTTACAGCCCAATGTTACAGCCTTACGTTCCAGCCCTATGTTCCAGCCCTATGTTACAGCCCTATGTTACAGCCCTACGTTACAGCCCATATAGTTACAGCCCTACGTTACAGCCCATATAGTTACAGCCCTACGTTACAGCCTTACGTTACAGCCCATATCGTTACAGCCCTACGTTACAGCCCTATATTACAGCCCATATCATTACAGCCCTACGTTACAGCCCTATGTTACAGCCCTATATTACAGCCCATATCATTACAGCCCTACGTTACAGCCCTATGTTACAGCCCATATTGTTACAGCCCTACGTTACAGCCCTACGTTACAGCCCATATTGTTACAGCCCATATCGTTACAGCCCTACTTTACAGCCCATATCATTACAGCCCATATTGTTACAGCCCTATGTTAGAGCCTTACGTTCCAGCCCTACGTTACAGCCCTACGTTACAACCTTACGTTACAGCCCTACGTTACAGCCCTACGTTACAGCCTTACGTTACAGCCCATATTGTTGCAGCCCTACATTACAGCCCAATGTTACAGCCTTACGTTACAGCCCTACGTTACAGCCTTACGTTACAGCCCATGTTGTTACAGCCCTACGTTACAGCCCTATGTTACAGCCCTACATTACAGCCCTACGATACAGCCCTACTTTACAGCCTTACGTTACAGTCCTACGTTACCATTACAGTCCTATTATATAGCCATACGTTACAGTCCTACGTTACCATTACAGTCCTATTATATAGCCATACGTTACAGTCCTACGTTACCATTACAGTCCTATTATACAGCCATACGTTACAGTCCTACGATACAGCCATACGTTACAGTCCTACGATACAGCCATACGTCACAGTCCTACGATTTAGCCCTACGTTACAGCCCTACGTTACCGTTACAGTCCTACTATACAGCCCTACGTTACAGTCCTACGATACAGCCCTACGTTACAGTCCTACGATACAGCCCTATGTTACAGCCCTACGTTACCGTTACAGTCCTCCTATACAGCCCTACGTTACAGTCCTACGATACAGCCCTACGTTACAGTCCTATGATACAGTCCTACGTTACAGCCCTACTTTACAGCCCTACGTTACAGTCCTACGATACAGTCCTACGATACAGCCCTACGTTACAGCCCTACGTTACAGTCCTACGTTACAGTCCTACGATACAGTCCTACGATACAGCCCTATGTTACAGCCCTACGTTACCGTTACAGTCCTCCTATACAGCCCTACGTTACAGTCCTATGATACAGCCCTACGTTACAGTCCTACTATACAGCCCTACGTTACAGTCTTATGATACAGCCCTACGTTACAGTCCTACTATACAGCCCTACGTTACAGTCCTACGATACAGCCCTACGTTACAGTCCTCCTATACAGCCCTACGTTACAGTCTTATGATACAGCCCTACGTTACAGTCCTACTATACAGCCCTACGTTACAGTCTTATGATACAGCCCTACGTTACAGTCCTACTATACAGCCCTACGTTACAGTCCTACGATACAGCCCTACGTTACAGTCCTCCTATACAGCCCTACGTTACAGTCCTCCTATACAGCCCTACGTTACAGTCTTATGATACAGCCCTACGTTACAGTCCTACTATACAGCCCTACGTTACAGTCCTACGATACAGCCCTACGTTACAGTCCTCCTATACAGCCCTACGTTACAGTCCTACGATACAGCCCTACGTTACAGTCCTACGATACAGCCCTACGTTACAGTCCTACTATACAGCCCTACGTTACAGTCCTCCTATACAGCCCTACGTTACAGTCCTACGATACAGCCCTACGTTACAGCCCTACATTACCGTTACAGTCCTCCTATACAGCCCTACGTTACAGTCGTACGATACAGCCCTACGTTACAGTCCTATGATACAGTCCTACGTTACAGCCCTACGTTACAGCCCTACGTTACAGTTACGATACAGTCCTACGATACAGTCCTATGATACAGTCCTACGTTACAGCCCTACGTTACAGCCCTACGTTACCGTTACAGTCCTACTATACAGTCCTACGATACAGCCCTACGTTACAGCCCTACGTTACAGTCCTATGATACAGCCCTACGTTACAGTCCTACTATACAGCCCTACGTTACAGTCCTATGATACAGTCCTACGTTACAGCCCTACGTTACAGCCCTACGTTACCGTTACAGTCCTACTATACAGCCCTACGTTACAGTCTTATGATACAGCCCTACGTTACAGTCCTCCTATACAGACCTACGTTACAGTCTTATGATACAGCCCTACGTTACAGTCCTACTATACAGCCCTACGTTACAGTCTTATGATACAGCCCTACGTTACAGTCCTACGATACAGCCCTACGTTACAGTCCTACGATACAGCCCTACGTTACAGTCCTACGATACAGCCCTACGTTACAGTCCTACTATACAGCCCTACGTTACAGTCCTACTATACAGCCCTACGTTACAGTCCTACGATACAGCCCTACGTTACAGTCCTACGATACAGCCCTACGTTACAGTCTTATGATACAGCCCTACGTTACAGTCCTACTATACAGCCCTACGTTACAGTCTTATGATACAGCCCTACGTTACAGTCCTACGATACAGCCCTACGTTACAGCCCTACATTACCGTTACAGTCCTCCTATACAGCCCTACGTTACAGTCCTACGATACAGCCCTACGTTACAGTCCTATGATACAGCCCTACGTTACAGCCCTACGTTACAGCCCTACGTTACAGTCCTACGATACAGCCCTACGTTACAGTCCTACGATACAGCCCTACGTTACAGTCCTACGATACAGCCCTACGTTACAGTCCTACTATACAGCCCTACGTTACAGTCTTATGATACAGCCCTACGTTACAGTCCTACTATACAGCCCTACGTTACAGTCCTACGATACAGCCCTACGTTACAGTCCTACTATACAGCCCTACGTTACAGTCCTACGATACAGCCCTACGTTACAGCCCTACGTTACAGCCCTACGTTACAGTCCTACGATACAGCCCTACGTTACAGTCCTACTATACAGCCCTACGTTACAGTCTTATGATACAGCCCTACGTTACAGTCCTACTATACAGCCCTACGTTACAGTCCTACGATACAGCCCTACGTTACAGTCCTACGATACATCCCTACGTTACAGTCCTACGATACAGCCCTACGTTACAGTCCTACTATACAGCCCTACGTTACAGTCCTACGATACAGCCCTACGTTACAGTCCTACTATACAGCCCTACGTTACAGTCTTATGATACAGCCCTACGTTACAGTCCTACTATACAGCCCTACGTTACAGTCTTATGATACAGCCCAATGTTACAGTCCTACTATACAGCCCTACGTTACAGTCCTACTATACAGCCCTACGTTACAGTCCTACTATACAGCCCTACGTTACAGTCTTATGATACAGCCCAATGTTACAGTCCTACTATACAGCCCTACGTTACAGTCCTACTATACAGCCCTACGTTACAGTCCTACGATACAGCCCTACGTTACAGTCCTACGATACAGCCCTACGTTACAGTCCTACGATACAGCCCTACGTTACAGTCCTACTATACAGCCCTACGTTACAGTCCTACTATACAGCCCTACGTTACAGTCCTACGATACAGCCCTACGTTACAGTCCTACGATACAGCCCTACGTTACAGTCCTACTATACAGCCCTACGTTACAGTCCTACTATACAGCCAGGCGTTACAGCCCTACTTGTTAGTGTGGAAATGAAAATGCAGAATTATTTTTTTGGGAGGGGGTGTAGTTGAATTGAACATGATTAAACTATCAGAATGAAGAAAGACCCATTGAAATGACTTATAATGTGTGGTGCCACCCAGGGTCATGCACAACTCAAATGTAGAACTTTCATTTTTCAAAACATCAAATACTATAAAATGCTGGATTTTCTAAATTGTAAATTTCGCCCTAGTGTGTGTGTGAGTCCATGGCAATGTAGATGCTGTATTTGTCAGGAACTTGCAACAAATTCTGCAGAGAGACAGAACAATATTAGCCTAAAGATAATTGTTACTTGGCTTGAGATTAAGTCGGATGATATGGAAAACGACAAACCATGCTTTCATTTTCACTTTCCATGATATATTTATAAAAAAAATGTGGGGGGGGGTTTGCTAAATAAGATTATTTTAAGAAAAACATTTTATTGTTGAGGGCATTCCTCATTCCTGGGTTTCTAACTCTCCATTCACTTTCTCCCTTTAACCCCTTAGCCCTTTCTCTCTCTCTCCCATGACTGCCTGTCCTACCCCTGTTGTCTCTCTCTCCCCCATGACTGCCTGTCCTACCCCTGTTGTCTCTCTCTCTCCCATGACTGCCTGTCCTACCCCTGTTGTCTCTCTCTCTCCCATGACTGCCTGTCCTACCCCTGTTGTCTCTCTCTCTCCCATGACTGCCTGTCCTACACCTGTTGTCTCTCTCTCCCCATGACTGCCTGTCCTACCCCTGTTGTCTCTCTCTCCCCATGACTGCCTGTCCTACCCCTGCTGTCTCTCTTTCTCCCCCATGACTGCCTCTCCTACCCCTGCTGTCTCTCTCCACCATGACTGCCTGTCCTACCCCTGTTGTCTCTCTCTCTCCCCCATGACTGCCTCTCCTACCCCTGCTCTCTCTCTCCCCCCATGAATGCCTCTCCTACCCCTGCTGTCTCTCTCCACCATGACTGCCTCTCCTACCCCTGTTGTCTCTCTCTCTCCCCCATGACTGCCTCTCCTACCCCTGCTCTCTCTCTCCCCCCATGACTGCCTCTCCTACCCCTGCTCTCTCTCTTTCTCCCCCATGACTGCCTCTCCTACCCCTGCTCTCTCTTTCTCCCCCATGACTGCCTCTCCTACCACTGCTCTCTCTATCTCTCCCCCGTGACTGCCTGTCCTACCCCTGTTGTCTCTCTCTCTCCCCCATGACTGCCTCTCCTACCCCTGCTGTCTCTCTCCCCCCATGACAGCCTCTCCTACCCCTGCTCTCTCTCTTTCTCCCCCGTGACTGCCTCTCCTACCCCTGCTCTCTCTCTCTCCCCCCCATGACTGCCTCTCCTACCCCTGCTCTCTCTTTCTCCCCCATGACTGCCTCTCCTACCACTGCTCTCTCTATCTCTCCCCCGTGACTGCCTGTCCTACCCCTGTTGTCTCTCTCTCTCCCCCATGACTGCCTCTCCTACCCCTGCTGTCTCTCTCTCCCCCATGACTGCCTCTCCTACCCCTGCTCTCTCTCTTTCTCCCCGTGACTGCCTCTCCTACCCCTGCTCTCTCTCTTTCTCCCCCATGACTGCCTCTCCTACCCCTGCTCTCTCTCTTTCTCCCCCGTGACTGCCTCTCCTACCCCTGCTCTCTCTCTTTGTCCCCCATGACTGCCTCCCCTACCCCTGCTCTCTCTATCTCTCCCCCCGTGACTGCCTCTCCTACCCCTGCTCTCTCTCTTTCTCCCCCGTGACTGCCTCTCCTACCCCTGCTCTCTCTCTTTCTCCCCCATGACTGCCTCCCCTACCCCTGCTCTCTCTATCTCTCCCCCATGACTGCCTCTCCTACCCCTGCTCTCTCTCTTTCTCCTCCATGACTGCCTCTCCTACCCCTGCTCTCTCTATCTCTCCCCCCGTGACTGCCTCTCCTACCCCTGCTGTCTCTCAATTCAATTCAAGGCCTTTATTGGCATGGGATATATGTGTTAACATTGCCAAAGCAAGTGAAGTAGATAATAAACAAAAGTGAAATAAACAACGAAATTAACAGTAAGCATTACACTCACAGAAGTTCCAAAAGAATAAAGACATTTCAAATGTCTTATTATGTCTGTATACAGTGTTGTAACATTGTGCATATACAAATACAACAGTACAAAATAACAAAAGGGAAAATAAATAAGCTTAAATATGGGTTGTATTTACAATGGTGTTTGTTCTTCACTGGTTGCCCTTTTCTTGTGGCAACAAGTCACAAATTCTGCTGCTGTGATGGCACACTGTGGTATTTCACCCAGTAGATATGGGAGTTTATCAAAATTGGCTTTGTTTTTGAATTCTTTGTGGGTTTGTGTAATCTGAGGGAAATATGTGTCTCTAATACGGTCATACGTTTGGCAGGAGGATAGCAAGTGGAGCTCAGTTTCCACCTCATTTTGTGGGCAGTGTGCGCGTAGCCGGTCTTCTCTTGAGAGCCAGGTCTGCCTACGGCGGCCTTTATGAAATGGCAAGGCTATGCTCACTGAGTCTGTACATAGTCAAAGCTTTCCTTAAGTTTGGGTCGGTCACAGTGGTCAGGTATAGTTTGCTCCGTTTTTTTGTGCTTTCCAATGTGTCAAGTAGTTATCTTTTAGATTTTTCATGATTTGGTTGGATCTACTTGTGTTGCTGTCCTGGGGCTCTGTGGGGTCTGTTTGTGTTTGTGAACAGAGCCCCAGGCCCAGCTTGCTTAGGGGGCTCTTCTCCAGGTTAATTTCTCTGTAGGTAATGGCTATGTTATGGAAGATTTGGGAATCACTTCCTTTTAGGTGTTTGAAGAATTTAACGTTGCTTTTCTGGATTTTGATCATTAGAGGGTATCGGCCTAATTCTGCTCTGCATTATTTGGTGTTTTAAGTTCTACACAGGGGACATTTTTGCATGCGGTGTCTCAATTTGATGTTTGTCCCATTTTGTGAGATCTTGGTTGGTGAGCGGACCCCAGACCTCACAACCATAAAGGGCATTGGGTTCTATAACCAATTCAAGTGTTTTTAGCCAGATCCTAATTGGTATGTCAAATGTTATGTTCCTTTTGAAGGCCCTTATTGCCTTGTCTCTCAGATCGTTTACAGCTTTGTGGAAGTTACCTGTGGCGCTGATGTTTAGGCCGAGGTATGTATAATTGTTTGTGTGCTCTAGGACAATGATGTCAAGATGGAATTTTGTATTTGTGGTCCTGGCAACTGGACCTTTTTTGGAACACCATTATTTTTGTCTTACTGAGATTTGCTGTCAAGGCCCAGGTCTGGCAGAATCTGTGCAGAAGATCTTGGTGCTGCTGTGGGCCCTCCTTGGTTGGTGACAGAAGCACCAGATCATCAGCTAACAGTAGACATTTGACTTCAGATTCTAGTAGGGTGAGGCCGGGTGCTGCAGACTGTTCTAGTGTCCTCGCCAATTTGACAATATATATGTTGAAGAGGGTGGGTCTTAAGCTCCATCCCTGTCTCACCCCCCGGCCCTGTAGAAAGTAATGTGTGTGTTTTTTCCAATTTTAACAACACACACTTGTTTGTGTACATGGATTTTATAATGTCGTATGTTTTCCCCCCAACACCACTTTTCATCAGTTTGTATAGCAGGCCCTCATGCCATTTTGAGTCAAAAGCTTTTTTGAAATCAACAAAGCATAAGAAGACTTTACCTTTGTTTTGTTTGTCAATTAGATTGTGCGTGGTCTGTCGTACGGTCATTTGGTAAAAAGCCATTTGCTCAGTACATTGTTCTGAGCAAATGTACGAGTCACTGTTAATGATAATGCAAAGGACTTTACCAAGGTTGCTGTTGACGCATATCCCATGGTAGTTATTGGTATTTGTATTTTAGGGAAGACCCAGATGCTGACAGTTTTAAAGTAATACATGTTTATTCCTAGAACAGGGGGCAGGCAAAACGACTGGTCAAGGGCAGGGAGAGGTCAGTAAGTAATCCAGATCAGAGTCTTAAAGGTACAGAACGGCAGGCGGTCTCAGGGTCAGGGCAGGCAGAGGTCAGTAATCCAGACCAGACTCTAAAAGGTACAGAATGGCAGGCAGACTCAGGGTCTGGGCAGGCAGAATGGTCAAAACCGGGAAACGAGACAACAGGAACTATAGAAAAGACAGGAGCAAGGAAAAAAAAGTGCTGGCTTGACGAAACAAAACGAACAAATGGAGAACTCAGGTATAAGTACACAGGGGATAATGAGGGGAGATGGGAGACACCTGGTGGTGACAACACAAAGACAGGTGAAACAGATCAGTTTGTGATAATTGTGTTCAAATTTATTTCTACTTTTGTGGATTAGGGTGATCAGTCCTTGGTTCCAAATATTGGAAAATATGCCAGAGCTGAGGATGATGTTAAAGGGTTTAAGTACAGCCAATTGGAATTGTTGTTGGGTATATTTTATCATTTCATTCAGGATTCCATCAACCCCACAGGCCTTTCTGGGTTGGAGGTTGTATTTTGTCCTGTAGTTCATTTAATGTAATTGGAGAATCCAGTGGGTTCTGTTTGTCTTTAATAGTTGATTCTAAGATTTGTATTTGATCATGTACATGTTTTTGCTGTTTATGCTTTGTTAAAGAGCCAAAAAGATTGGAGAAGTGTTTTTACCCAGACATCTCTGTTTTGGATAGATAACTCTTCCTGTTGTTGTTGGTTTTAGTGTTTTCCAATTTTCCCAGAAGTGGTTAGAGTCTTGTCTTGGGAATTCAGCACAGAGAGAGACTTGGCCATTTCTTCAATCATCTGTATTTAATATTGGTTAATTATTGCAATTATGAGGCTGGTCAACTTGAGAGTTGGACAGAGTAAACTAACCTTTACACAAATGCAGACTTCTGTATATAGCTGACACTAACAATGCTCAGTCATGGTTGGTTCAACCCCCTTCTTGCAGACCAAGGACCATCATAAGCCACTCTGGCTTCATCCTGTTGTTTTCTCCACATGGGTTGTTGTCTTAACCCCACCCTGACTTAGTTTCCCAGATTCAAGGATGATTTTGAGATGATAAGGGATTGTTCTACTCCCAAGCTATCTCCAGTAAAACACATTCTTGTCTCTGTAATGCAGTCTTTAACTCATTTGTCAGCTCAAGCTATCTCTAGTGATTATATACCCAGATTAGCTTCAGGGAACTAGAGTGGAGCCCATGAAAACCTAGATAACTAAAAGGACAGAAATGTCTTACTATTAGTTAAATATGAATTGTTAACCATTAATATCAAATAAATCAGGTAAATATGTAATTTTTCTATCACAGTCTATGGAATCTTCAACTGCTTTGAGCGGTTTTCTGACGCGCTGTTCCTTATTTTTCCGTAGCGTATTTCTGTATTGTTTTAGTGATTCACCATAACAAAGGCGTAGGCTCAGGTTTTATGGGTCTCTATGTTTTTGGTTGGATAGGTTTCCCAATTTCTTTCTTATGTTTTTCCATTCTTCATCAAACCATTTGTAATTGATCAGTAAAAAAAAACAATAGTGAAACTATATACAGGGGGTACCGGTAGAGAGTCAATGTGCAGAGGCACTGGTTAGTCTAGGTAATTGATGTAATATGTACATGTAGGTAGAGTTGTTAAAGTGACTGTGCAGAGATAATAACAGCGAGTAGCAGCAGCATAAAAGAGGGGGGTGAGCAATGCAAATATTCTGGGTAGCCATTTGTTTGGATGTTCAGGAGTCTTATGGCTTGGGGGTAGAAGTTGTTTTGAAGCCTCTTGTACTTTGACTTGGCGCTCCGGTACTTGCTTGCCATATGGTAGCAGGGAAAACAGTCTATGACTCGGGTGGCAGGAGTCTCTGACAATTTTTAAGTCCTTCCACTGACACTGCCTGGTATAGAGGTCCTGGATGACAGGAAGCTTGGCCCCAGTGATGTACTGGGCCGTACGCACTACCCTCTGTCGTGCCTTGCAGTCAGAGGCCGAGCAGTTGAAATACCAGGCAGTGATGCAGCCAGTCAGGATGCTCTCGATGGTGCAGCTGTAGAACCTTTTGAGGATCTGAGGATCTATGCTAAATGTTTTCAGTCTCCTGAGGGGGAATATGATTTGTTGTGCCCTCTTCATGACTGTCTTTCTTCGACCATGCTAGTTTGTTGGTGATGTGGACACCAAGGAACTTTATGCTCTCAACCTGCTCCACTAAAGCCCCGTCGATGATAATGGGTGCTTGCTCGGTCCTCCTTTTCCTGTAGTCCACAATCATCGCCTTTGTCTTGATCACGTTGAGGGAGAGGTTGTTGTCCTGGCACCACTTCCCCAGGTCTCTTACCTCCTCCCTATAGGCTCTCTCGTCGTGGTCGGTGGTCAGGCTGTTGTGTCATCGGCAAACCTAACTTCATTGGGATAGGGGGCAGTATTTTCACGTCCGGATGAAAAGCGTGTCCATAGTAAACTGCCTGTTTCTCAGGCCCAGAAGTTAGGATATGCATATGATTGGTAGATTTAGATAGACAACCCTTTATATTCTAAAACTGTTAAAACTATGTCTGTGAGTATAACAGAACCTGTTTGGCATGCGAAATCCCGAGGATAAACCATCCAGGGGAAAACATTTGGAGGTCCCTGTGTTTTCAATTGGTTTTATATGGGAAACTATATTTATGAGGAACCTGGTTGCAGTTCCTATGGCTTCCACTAGATGTCAACAGTCTTTAGAAATTGGTTGAAGTTTTTATTTTGAGTGATGTAGAAGTAGAGTCGTTCATTGTGAGTGTCAAGCCAAGCGGACTCTTCTGTTTGGCTCGCGTGAACTGGAGATCGCTCCACATTGATTTTATCCGCTATTGAACACAGTATATTCCGTCTTAAATTGTATCGATTATTTACGTTTTAGGATACCTAAGGTTGGATTAGGAAAGTTGTTTGAAATGTTTGGACCAAGTTTACAGGTAACTTATTAGATACTTTGTAGCCGTGTTGGGTGAGTTGGAACCGGTGTATTTCTGAATCAAATGCGCCAAATAAATTGACATTTTGGGGCTATAAAGAAGGAATTTATCAAACAAAGGACCATTTGTGATGTTTCTGGGACATTTTGGAGTGCCAACAGAAGAAGATCTTCAAAGGTAAGGCATGAATTAAATTGTTATTTCTGACTATTGTGTCGCACCTGCCTGGTTGAATTATGTTTTTCATGTGTTGGTATGCGCGGCGCATATAGCTGTACCTACCATAGAAGACCCCTCAAAGCCTACAATTGGCTATGTACATACCCAACATCCGACAGAGCTGCAGGAGTTGTGACCCGTTTTTGCTGGTTATGTTGTCGTAATTGTGTCTAGTGGGGCATATGGGGGAGGGAATGCTGTCACCTCCAGGCAGGTTTTTGTCCCTATGTGTGCTGAGGGTGTCAGGTTCTTGTCCAGTTCTGGCATTTAGGTAGCCACAGACTCGTACATGTCCCTGGGCCTGGAAATTGTTGATCTCCCCCTCTAGGATGGAGAAGCCGTCATCGTTAAAGTATGGGGATTCTATTGGGGTGATACTGTAGGTAGCACACATGAGGACGTTTTTCTCTGTTGATATCATTTCCTTATTCATTCTAGCCAGGTGTAAAATGTTCCTGTTTTGACTAATTTAATAAGGTGGGTTAGGTCTGCTTGATACCAAATTAGCATACCCCCTGAGTCTCTTCCCTGTTTCACACCTGGTAGTTTGGTGGATGGGACTACCAGCTTTCTGTAACCTGGAGGGCAACCAGTGGGTCTGTCTGCTGTATACCATTTTTCTTGTAGGATGACAATGTCTGTATTTTTGAATTATTTGATGAAGTCTGGGTTCCTGCTCATTAGGCCAAATTCAGATGACCTAAGACTTTGTATATTCCAGGATGACATCGTAACATGTTTGTGTTCCATATGGTCTAGTGTTGGTTTTGTGTGGTTTAGGCCCAGACCGTCACAGTAGGTGTGAGCAGAGCAGTCTCTCGCTCTCCATCTCACCTCCCTGTCCCCTCTCGCCTTCACACCCCTCCTCTATCCCACTTCTTCTCAACCCACCCATCCGCTCCCTCTGTCATTATGGCTCTAATCAAAGTTCCCTCGCCTGGGATTCTGGGAAGAATGGAGGAAGGAAAGACAGAGATAGAGCGATGTCTTATTATACACTGAACAAAAATATAAACTCAACATGTATGTTAAGTGGAGCAGCACAGGGGAACCCAAGAGCAGACTAAGACCAGGAAACAGGGATGAATGAACCAAGATATTTATTGTAACACCGGGAGAGATGAATTGCAGATCCAGGGAAGTTCGGATGAGTTGTAGGAAACCAGATGTGGAGGCTGAGGTTGGAGTGAGCTGGATTGAGACAGGGTAAACAGGTCCAAGGGAGTGATGGTGAGTTGAATCCAGAACAGGGCAGCAGGTTGGTGAGATGTGGAACAAGAGACAGGAACCAGAGTCAGAGCAGCAAAACTGCAGTGAGAGGAGAAACAGCGTCAGGCAAGGAAACATGCACAGCAGGATACAGGATCTTAAATAATAAGAAATAGCTAGACGAGTGACTGACTGAACGGAGAATATGATCCAGCAGAGTGGAAGTGGGTATTTGTGGACTGAGTTTTTGTAGAGTCTTGATTATGGAACCGGTTGCAGCTGGTGAGGATCCGTTCTGGCTCCAGCACACCTGTCTCCAACCACACAATCACACTCAAACAGAAAGGGAGGGGGAAAGAGAGAGTCTACTGGAGTAGTGGCTGCAGGTCAAGGATACACCGGATTTCCACTAGAGGGAGTGTGGCCGGAATAGATGTGACAATGTAAAGTGTTGGTCCCATGTTCATGAGCTGAAATAAAGTTCCCAGGAATGCGCACAAAAAAAGCTTATTTCTATCAAATTTTGTGCAAAAGTTTGAACATCCCTGTTAGTGAGCATTTCTCCTTTGCCAAGATAACCCAACCACTTGACAGGTGTGGCAGTCCAAGAATCTGATAAGACAGCATGATCATTAAACAGGTGAACCTTGTAGTGGGGACAATAATAGGCTACTCAAAAATGTGAAGTTTTGTCACACAACACAATGCAACAAAGCATGCAATTGGCATCCTGACTGCAGCAATGTCCACCAGAGCTGTTGCCAGAGAATTTAATGTTCATCTCTCTACCATAAGCCACCTCCAACGTTGTTTTATTTGAATTTGTCAGTATGTCCAATTGGCCTCACAACCGCAGACCACGCCAGTCCAGGACCTCCACATCCGGCTTCTTCACCTGCGGAGTCTTATGAGAACAGCCACACGGACAGGTGATAAAACTGAGTATTTCTGTCTGTAATAATGTATTCTGATTGATTGGGCCTGTTTCCCCAGTGGGTGGGCCTGGCTCTCATGTAGGTGGGCCTATGCCCTCCCAGGCACACCCAAGACTGTGCCCCTGCCCAGTCATGTGAAATCCATAGATTAGGGCCTACTGATTTCCTTATATGAAATGTAACTCAGTAAAATCGTAGAAATTGTTGCATGTTGCGTTTATTTTTCTGTTCAGTATAAATAACAAAGGAGGGATATGAATACTTCTGGGTCCGGTGTATAAAATCGAGCAGCCATGCAACCTCCATAGACAAACATTGGCAGCATCATAGGATGCCACCTTTCCAAATATTAATTTAGTCAAATGTTTTGCCCTGCTAGAGCAGGTCGACAGTAAGTTCTGTTATTGTGAAGTGGAAAACTCAAGGAGCTGAAACGCATAACACATACAATTCATCTGTCCTCGGTTGCAACACTCACTGCCAAGTTCCAAACTGCATCGGTAAGCAACATCAGCACTGGATCTGTTCGCCGAGAGCTTCATGAAATGGGTTTCCATGGCCGAGCAGCCGCACACAAGCCTCAGATCACCATGCTCAATACCAAGCATCAGCTGGAGTGGTGTAAAGCTTGTCGCCATTGGACTCTTGAACAGTGGAATTGTGTTCTCTGGAGTGAGGAATCACGCTTCACCATCTGGCAGTCGGATAAATCTGGTTTTTGGCGGATGCCAGGAGAACTGCCAGAATGCAACTGTAAAGCTTGATGGAGGAGGAATATTGGTCTGGGGCTGTTTTTCAAGGTTTGGTCTGGGCCTCTTAGTTCCAGTGAAGGGACATTTTAACACAACAGCATACAATGACATTCTAGACGATTCTGTGCTTACAACATTTTGGCAACAGTTTGGGGAAGGCCCTTTCCTGTTTTAGAATGACAATGCCCCCATGAACAAAGTGAGGTCCATACAGAAATGGTTTGTCGAGATTGGTGTCGAAAAACTTTACTGGCCTGCACAGAGACCTGACCTCAACCCATCGTACACCTTAGGATGAATTGGAATGCCGACTGCGAGCCAGGCCTAACCACCCACCATCAGTGCCCGGCCTTACTAATGCTCTTGTGGCTGAATGGAAGCAAATCCTCGCAACAATGTTCCAACATCCAGTGGAAAGCCTTCCCAGAAGAGTGGAGGCTGTTATAGCAGCAAAGCACTAACTCCATATTATTCC